>NW_028122750.1:0-128770 GCF_965194805.1 Balaenoptera borealis | reverse complement strand
CTGATGGTTAGGCTTAGGGTACGGCTTAGGGTACGGGTTCGGGGAGGGGTTCGGGTACAACGTAGGGTATGTGTTAGGGTTAGGGTTAGGGTTAGTGTTAAGGTTAGGGCTCGGTTTAGGGTACGGGTTAGGATTAGGGTACGTGTTAGGGTTAGGGTAGGGGTTAGAGTTAGGGCACGCGTTAGGGTTAGGGTAGTTATTAAACCTATCCCACTCTCTAGATACCCCTTAGCACGTAAAGGAATATTATTTGGGGGTCCAGCCATGGAGAAGAGTTTAGACACTAGGATAAGATAAGGAACACACCCATTATAAAGAAATCACATTAGGATTCCCTTTTTAAGCTGTTCCTTAAAACACTAGTGTTTAGGAAATCTATTGGAGGCAGAAGCAGTGAAGGGTAGCCTAGGGTTAGGGTTAGGCTTAGGGTTAGGCTTAGGGTACGGCTTAGGGTACGGGTTCGGGGAGGGGTGCGGGTACGGCGTAGGGTATGGGTTAGGGTTAGGGTTAGGGTTAGTGTTAGGGTTAGTGCTCGGTTTAGGGTACGGGTTAGGATTAGGGTACGTGTTAGGGTTAGGGTAGGGGTTAGGGTTAGGGTACGCGTTAGGGTTAGGGTAGTTATTAAACCTATCCCACTCTCTAGATACCCCTTAGCACGTAAAGGAATATTATTTGGGGGTCCAGCCATGGAGAAGAGTTTAGACACTAGGATAAATAAGGAACACACCCATTATAAAGAAATCACATTAGGATTCTCTTTTTAAGCTGTTCCTTAAAACACTACTGCTTAGGAAATCTATTGGAGGCAGAAGCAGTCAAGGGTAGCCTAGGGTTAGGGTTAGGCTTAGGGTTAGGGTTAGTGTACGGCTTAGGGTACGGGTTCGCGGAGGGGTTCGGTTACGGCGTAGGGTATGGGTTAGGGTTAGGGTTAGGGTTAGTGTTAGGGTTAGGGCTCGGTTTAGGGTACGGGTTAGGATTAGGGTACGTGTTAGGGTTAGGGTAGGGTTTAGGTTTAGGGTACGCGTTAGGGTTAGGGTAGTTATTAAACCTATCCCACACTCTAGATACCCCTTAGCACGTAAAGGAATATTATTTGGGGTTCCAGCCATGGAGTAGAGTTTAGACACAAGGATAAGATAAGGAACACACCCATTATAAAGAAATCACATTAGGATTCCCTTTTTAAGCCATTCCTTAAAACACTAGTGCTTAGGAAATCTATTGGAGGCAGAAACAGTCAAGGGTAGCCTAGGGTTAGGGTTAGGCTTAGGGTTAGGGTTACGGTACGGCTTAGGGTACGGGTTCGGGGAGGGGTTCGGGTACGGCGTAGGGTATGGGTTAGGGTTAGGGTTAGGTTTAGTGTTAGGGTTAGGGCTCGGTTTAGGGTACGGGTTAGGATTAGGGTACGTGTTAGGGTTAGGGTAGGGGTTAGGGTTAGGGAATGCGTTAGGGTTAGGGTAGTTATTAAACCTATCCCACTCTCTAGATACCCCTTAGCACGTAAAGGAATATTAGTTGGAGGTCCAGCCGTGGAGAAGAGTTTAGACACAAGGATAAGATAAGGAACACACCTATTATAAAGAAATCACATTAGGATTCTCTTTTTAAGCTGTTCCTTAAAACACTAGTGCTTAGGAAATCTATTGGAGGCAGAAGCAGTCAAGGGTAGCCTAAGGTTAGGGTTAGGCTTAGGGTTAGGCTTAGGGTACGGCTTAGGTTCCGGGTTCCGGGAGGGGTTCGGGTACGGCGTAGGGTATGGGTTAGGGTTAGGGTTAGGTTTAGTTTTAGCTTTAGGGCTCGATTTAGGGTACGGTTTAGGGTTAGGGTTAGGGTTAGGGTTAGGGTTAGGGTTAGGGTTAGGGTTAGGGCTCGGTTTAGGGTACGGGTTCGGATTAGGGTACGTGTTAGGGTTAGGGTAGGGGTTAGGGTTAGGGTACGCGTTAGGGTTAGGGTAGTTATTAAACGTATCGCACTGTCTAGATACCCCTTAGCACGTAAAGGAATATTATTTGGGGGTCCAGCCATGGAGAAGAGTCTAGACACTAGGATAAGATAAGGAACACACCCATTATAAAGAAATCACATTAGGATTCTCTTTTTAAGCTGTTCCTTAAAACACTAGTGCTTAGGAAATCTATTGGAGGCAGAAGCAGTCAAGGGTAGCCTAGGGTTAGGGTTAGGCTGATGGTTAGGCTTAGGGTACGGCTTAGGGTACGGGTTCGGGGAGGGGTTCGGGTACAACGTAGGGTATGTGTTAGGGTTAGGGTTAGGGTTAGTGTTAAGGTTAGGGCTCGGTTTAGGGTACGGGTTAGGATTAGGGTACGTGTTAGGGTTAGGGTAGGGGTTAGAGTTAGGGCACGCGTTAGGGTTAGGGTAGTTATTAAACCTATCCCACTCTCTAGATACCCCTTAGCACGTAAAGGAATATTATTTGGGGGTCCAGCCATGGAGAAGAGTTTAGACACTAGGATAAGATAAGGAACACACCCATTATAAAGAAATCACATTAGGATTCCCTTTTTAAGCTGTTCCTTAAAACACTAGTGTTTAGGAAATCTATTGGAGGCAGAAGCAGTGAAGGGTAGCCTAGGGTTAGGGTTAGGCTTAGGGTTAGGCTTAGGGTACGGCTTAGGGTACGGGTTCGGGGAGGGGTGCGGGTACGGCGTAGGGTATGGGTTAGGGTTAGGGTTAGGGTTAGTGTTAGGGTTAGTGCTCGGTTTAGGGTACGGGTTAGGATTAGGGTACGTGTTAGGGTTAGGGTAGGGGTTAGGGTTAGGGTACGCGTTAGGGTTAGGGTAGTTATTAAACCTATCCCACTCTCTAGATACCCCTTAGCACGTAAAGGAATATTATTTGGGGGTCCAGCCATGGAGAAGAGTTTAGACACTAGGATAAATAAGGAACACACCCATTATAAAGAAATCACATTAGGATTCTCTTTTTAAGCTGTTCCTTAAAACACTACTGCTTAGGAAATCTATTGGAGGCAGAAGCAGTCAAGGGTAGCCTAGGGTTAGGGTTAGGCTTAGGGTTAGGGTTAGTGTACGGCTTAGGGTACGGGTTCGCGGAGGGGTTCGGTTACGGCGTAGGGTATGGGTTAGGGTTAGGGTTAGGGTTAGTGTTAGGGTTAGGGCTCGGTTTAGGGTACGGGTTAGGATTAGGGTACGTGTTAGGGTTAGGGTAGGGGTTAGGGTTAGGGTACGCGTTAGGGTTAGGGTAGTTAGTAAACCTATCCCACTCTCTAGATACCCCTTAGCACGTAAGGGAATATTATTTGGGGGTCCAGCCATGGAGAAGAGTTTAGACATTAGGATAAGATAAGGAACACACACATTATAAAGAAATCACATTAGGATTCTCTTTTTAAGCTGTTCCTTAAAGCACTAGTGCTTAGGAAATCTATTGGAGGCAGAAGCAGTCAAGGGTAGCCTAGGGTTAGGGTTAGGCTTAGGGTTAGGGTTAGTGTACGGCTTAGGGTACGGGTTCGCGGAGGGGTTCGGTTACGGCGTAGGGTATGGGTTAGGGTTAGGGTTAGGGTTAGTGTTAGGGTTAGGGCTCGGTTTAGGGTACGGGTTAGGATTAGGGTACGTGTTAGGGTTAGGGTAGTGGTTAGGGTTAGGGTACGCGTTAGGGTTAGGGTAGTTAGTAAACCTATCCCACTCTCTAGATACCCCTTAGCACGTAAGGGAATATTATTTGGGGGTCCAGCCATGGAGAAGAGTTTAGACATTAGGATAAGATAAGGAACACACACATTATAAAGAAATCACATTAGGATTCTCTTTTTAAGCTGTTCCTTAAAGCACTAGTGCTTAGGAAATCTATTGGAGGCAGAAGCAGTCAAGGGTAGCCTAGGGTTAGGGTTAGGCTTAGGGTTAGGGTTAGGGTACGGCTTAGGGTACGGTTTCGGGGAGGGGTTCGTGTACGGCGTAGGGTATGGGTTAGGGTTAGGGTTAGGGTTAGTGTTAGGGTTAGGGCTCGGTTTAGGGTACGGGTTCGGATTAGGGTACGTGTTAGGGTTAGGGTAGGGGTTACGGTTAGGGTACGCGTTAGGTTTAGGTTAGTTATTAAACCTATCGCACTGTCTAGATACCCCTTAGCACGTAAAGGAATATTATTTGGGGGTCCAGCCATGGAGAAGAGTCTAGACACTAGGATAAGATAAGGAACACACCCATTATAAAGAAATCACATTAGGATTCTCTTTTTAAGCTGTTCCTTAAAACACTAGTGCTTAGGAAATCTATTGGAGGCAGAAGCAGTCAAGGGAAGCCTAGGGTTAGGATTAGGCTGAGGGTTAGGCTTAGGGTACGGCTTAGGGTACGGGTTCGGGGAGGGGTTCGGGTACAGCGTAGGGTATGTGTTAGGGTTAGGGTTAGGGTTAGTGTTAAGGTTAGGGCTCGGTTTAGGGTACGGGTTAGGATTAGGGTACGTGTTAGGGTTAGGGTAGGGGTTAGAGTTAGGGTACGCGTTAGGGTTAGGGTAGTTATTAAACCTATCCCACTCTCTAGATACCCCTTAGCACGTAAAGGAATATTATTTGGGGGTCCAGCCATGGAGAAGAGTTTAGACACTAGGATAAGATAAGGAACACACCCATTATAAAGAAATCACATTAGGATTCTATTTTTAAGCCGTTCCTTAAAACATTAGTGCTTAGGAAATCTATTGGAGGCAGAAACAGTCAAGGGTAGCCTTGGGTTAGGGTTAGGCTTAGGGTTAGGGTTACGGTATGCCTTAGGGTACGGGTTCGGGGAGGGGTTCGGGTACGGCATAGGGTATGGGTTAGGGTTAGGGTTAGGTTTAGTGTTAGGGTTAGGGCTCGGTTAAGGGAACGGGTTAGGATTAGGGTACGTGTTAGGGTTAGGGTAGGGGTTAGGGTTAGGGTACGCGTTAGGGTTACGGTAGTTATTAAACCTATCCCACTCTCCTGATACCCCTTAGCACGTAAAGGAATATTAGTTGGTGGTCCACCCGTGGAGAAGAGTTTAGACACTAGGATAAGATAAGGAACACACTTATTATAAAGAAATCACATTAGGATTCTCTTTTTAAGCTGTTCCTTAAAACACTAGTGCTTAGGATATCTATTGGAGGCAGAAGCAGTCAAGGGTAGCCTAAGGTTAGTGTTAGGCTTAGGGTTAGGGTTAGGGTACGGGTTAGTGTACAGGTTCGGGTTAGGGTTAGGGTTAGGGTTAGGGTTAGTGTTAGGGTTAGGGCTCGGTTTAGGGTACGGGTTAGGATTAGGGTACGTGTTAGGGTTAGGGTAGGGGTTAGGGTTAGGGTACGCGTTAGGGTTAGGGTAGTTATTAAACCTATCCCACTCTCTAGATACCCCTTAGCACGTAAAGGAATATTATTTGGGGGTCCAGCCATGGAGAAGAGTTTAGACACTAGGATAAGATAAGGAACACACCCATTATAAAGAAGTCACATTAGGATTCTATTTTTAAGCTGTTCCTTAAAACACTAGTGCTTAGGAAATCTATTGGAGGCAGAAGCAGTCAAGGGTAGCCTAGGTTTAGGGTTAGGCTTAGGGTTAGGCTTAGGGTACGGGTTCGGGGAGGGGTTCGGGTACGGCGTAGGGTATGTGTTAGGGTTAGGGTTAGGGTTATTGTTAGGGTTAGGGCTCGGTTTCGGGTACAGGTTAGGATTAGGGTACGTGTTAGGGTTAGGGTAGGGTTTAGGGTTAGGGTACGCTTTAGGGTTAGGGTAGTTATTAAACCTATCCCACTCTCTAGATACCCCTTAGCACGTAAAGGAATATTTTTTGGGGGTCCAGCCATGGAGAAGATTTTAGACACTAGGATAAGATAAGGAACACACCTATTATAAAGAAATCACATTAGGATTCTCTTTTTAAGCTGTTCCTTAAAACACTAGTGCTTAGGAAATCTATTGGAGGCAGAAGCAGTCAAGGGTAGCCTAAGGTTAGGGTTAGGCTTAGGATTAGGGTTAGGGTACGGCTTAGTGTACAGGTTCGGGTTAGGGTTAGGGTTAGGGTTAGGGTTAGTGTTAGGGTTAGGGCTCGGTTTAGGGTACGGGTTAGGATTAGGGTACGTGTTAGGGTTAGGGTAGGGGTTAGGGTTAGGGTACGCGTTAGGATTAGGGTAGTTATTAAACCTATCCCACTCTCTAGATACCCCTTAGCACATAAAGGAATATTATTTGGGGGTCCAGCCATGGAGAAGAGTTTAGACACTAGGATAAGATAAGGAACACACCCATTATAAAGAAATCACATTAGGATTCTCTTTTTAAGCTGTTCCTTAAAACACTAGTGCTTAGGAAATCTATTGGAGGCAGAAGCAGTCAAGGGTAGCCTAGTGTTAGGGTTAGGCTTAGGGTTAGGCTTAGGGTACGGCTTAGGGTACGGGTTCGGGGAGGGGTTCGGGTACGGCGTAGGGTATGGGTTAGGGTTAGAGTTAGGTTTAGTTTTAGCTTTAGGGCTCGATTTAGGGTACGGTTTTGGATTAGGGTACGTGTTAGGGTTAGGGTAGGGGTTAGGGTTAGGGTACGCGTTAGGGTTAGGGTAATTATTAAAACTATCCCACTCTCTAGATACCCCTTAGCACGTAAAGGAATATTATTTGGGGGTCCAGCCATGGAGAAGAGTTTAGACACAAGGATAAGATAAGGAACACACCCATTATAAAGAAATCACATTAGGATTCTCTTTTTAAGCCGTTCCTTAAAACACTAGTGCTTGGAAAATCTATTGGAGGCAGAAGCAGTCACGGGTAGCATAGGGTTAGCGTTAGGCTTAGCTTTAGGCTTAAGGTACGGCTTAGTGTACGGGTTCGGGGAGGGGTTCGGGTACGGCGTAGGGTATGGGTTAGGGTTAGGGTTAGGGTTAGTGTTAGGATTAGGGCTCGGTTTAGGGTATGGGTAAGGATTAGGATACGTGTTAGGGTTAGGGTAGGGGTTAGGGTTAGGGTACGCGTTAGGGTTAGGGTAGTTATTAAACCTATCCCACTCTCTACATACCCCTTAGCACGTAAAGGAATATTATTTGGGCGTCCAGCCATGGAGAAGAGTTTAGACACTAGGATAAGATAAGGAACACACCCATTATAAAGAAATCACATTAGGTTTCTATTTTTAAGCTGTTCCTTAAAACACTAGTGCTTAGGAAATCTATTGGAGGCAGAAGCAGTCAAGGGTAGCCTAGGGTTAGGGTTAGGCTTAGGGTTAGGCTTAGGGTATGGCTTAGGGTACGGGTTCGGGGAGGGGTTCGGGTACGGCGTAGGGTATGTGTTAGGGTTAGGGTTAGGGTTAGTGTTAGGGTTAGGGCTCGGTTTAGGGTACAGATTAGGATTAGGGTACGTGTTAGGGTTAGGTTAGGGTTTAGGGTTAGGGTACGCGTTAGGGTTAGGGTAGTTATTAAACCTATCCCACTCTCTAGATACTCCTTAGCACGTAAAGGAATATTATTTGGGGGTCCAGCCATGGAGAAGAGTTTAGACACTAGGATAAGATAAGGAACACACCCATTATAAAGAAATCACATAAGGATTCTCTTTTTAAGCTGTTCCTTAAAACTCTAGTGCTTAGGAAATCTATTGGAGGCAGAAACAGTCAAGGGTAGCTTAGGGATAGGGTTAGGCTTAGGGTTAGGGTTACGGTACGGCTTAGGATACGGGTTCGGGGAGGGTTTCGGGTACGGCATAGGGTATGGGTTAGGGTTAGGGTTAGGTTTAGTGTTAGGTTTAGGGCTCGGTTAAGGTAACGGGTTAGGATTAGGGTACGTGTTAGGGTTAGGGTAGGGGTTAGGGTTAGGGTACGCGTTAGGGTTAGGCTAGTTATTAAACCTATCCCACTCTCTAGATACCCCTTAGCACGTAAAGGAATATTAGTTGGAGGTCCACCCGTGGAGAAGAGTTTAGACACTAGGATAAGATAAGGAACACACCTATTATAAAGAAATCACATTAGGATTCTCTTTTTAAGCTGTTCCTTAAAACACTAGTGCTTAGGAAATCTATTGGAGGCAGAAGCAGTCAAGGGTAGCCTAAGGTTAGGGTTAGGCTTAGGGTTAGGGTTAGGGTACGGCTTAGTGTACGGGTTCGGGTTAGGGTTAGGGTTAGGGTTAGGGTTAGGGTACGGCTTAGGGTACGGGTTCGGGGAGGGGTTCGGATACGGCGTAGGGTATGTGTTAGGGTTAGGGTTAGGGTTAGTGCTCGGTTTAGGGTACGGGTTAAGATTAGGGTACGTGTTAGGGTTAGGGTAGGGTTTAGGTTTAGGGTACGCGTTAGGGTTAGGGTAGTTATTAAACCTATCCCACACTCTAGATACCCCTTAGCACGTAAAGGAATATTATTTGGGGTTCCAGCCATGGAGTAGAGTTTAGACACAAGGATAAGATAAGGAACACACCCATTATAAAGAAATCACATTAGGATTCCCTTTTTAAGCCATTCCTTAAAACACTAGTGCTTAGGAAATCTATTGGAGGCAGAAACAGTCAAGGGTAGCCTAGGGTTAGGGTTAGGCTTAGGGTTAGGGTTACGGTACGGCTTAGGGTACGGGTTCGGGGAGGGGTTCGGGTACGGCGTAGGGTATGGGTTAGGGTTAGGGTTAGGTTTAGTGTTAGGGTTAGGGCTCGGTTTAGGGTACGGGTTAGGATTAGGGTACGTGTTAGGGTTAGGGTAGGGGTTAGGGTTAGGGAATGCGTTAGGGTTAGGGTAGTTATTAAACCTATCCCACTCTCTAGATACCCCTTAGCACGTAAAGGAATATTAGTTGGAGGTCCAGCCGTGGAGAAGAGTTTAGAGACTAGGATAAGATAAGGAACACACCTATTATAAAGAAATCACATTAGGATTCTCTTTTTAAGCTGTTCCTTAAAACACTAGTGCTTAGGAAATCTATTGGAGGCAGAAGCAGTCAAGGGTAGCCTAAGGTTAGGGTTAGGCTTAGGGTTAGGCTTAGGGTACGGCTTAGGTTACGGGTTCCGGGAGGTGTTCGGGTACGGCGTAGGGTATGGGTTAGGGTTAGGGTTAGGTTTAGTTTTAGCTTTAGGGCTCGATTTAGGGTACGGTTTAGGGTTAGGGTTAGGGTTAGGGTTAGGGTTAGGGTTAGGGTTAGGGTTAGGGCTCGGCTTAGGGTACGGGTTCGGATTAGGGTACGTGTTAGGGTTAGGGTAGGGGTTAGGGTTAGGGTACGCGTTAGGGTTAGGGTAGTTATTAAACCTATCGCACTGTCTAGATACCCCTTAGCACGTAAAGGAATATTATTTGGGGGTCCAGCCATGGAGAAGAGTCTAGACACTAGGATAAGATAAGGAACACACCCATTATAAAGAAATCACATTAGGATTCTCTTTTTAAGCTGTTCCTTAAAACACTAGTGCTTAGGAAATCTATTGGAGGCAGAAGCAGTCAAGGGAAGCCTAGGGTTAGGATTAGGCTGAGGGTTAGGCTTAGGGTACGGCTTAGGGTACGGGTTCGGGGAGGGGTTCGGGTACAGCGTAGGGTATGTGTTAGGGTTAGGGTTAGGGTTAGTGTTAAGGTTAGGGCTCGGTTTAGGGTACGGGTTAGGATTAGGGTACGTGTTAGGGTTAGGGTAGGGGTTAGAGTTAGGGTACGCGTTAGGGTTAGGGTAGTTATTAAACCTATCCCACTCTCTAGATACCCCTTAGCACGTAAAGGAATATTATTTGGGGGTCCAGCCATGGAGAAGAGTTTAGACACTAGGATAAGATAAGGAACACACCCATTATAAAGAAATCACATTAGGATTCTATTTTTAAGCCGTTCCTTAAAACATTAGTGCTTAGGAAATCTATTGGAGGCAGAAACAGTCAAGGGTAGCCTTGGGTTAGGGTTAGGCTTAGGGTTAGGGTTACGGTATGGCTTAGGGTACGGGTTCGGGGAGGGGTTCGGGTACGGCATAGGGTATGGGTTAGGGTTAGGGTTAGGTTTAGTGTTAGGGTTAGGGCTCGGTTAAGGGAACGGGTTAGGATTAGGGTACGTGTTAGGGTTAGGGTAGGGGTTAGGGTTAGGGTACGCGTTAGGGTTACGGTAGTTATTAAACCTATCCCACTCTCCTGATACCCCTTAGCACGTAAAGGAATATTAGTTGGAGGTCCACCCGTGGAGAAGAGTTTAGACACTAGGATAAGATAAGGAACACACTTATTATAAAGAAATCACATTAGGATTCTCTTTTTAAGCTGTTCCTTAAAACACTAGTGCTTAGGATATCTATTGGAGGCAGAAGCAGTCAAGGGTAGCCTAAGGTTAGTGTTAGGCTTAGGGTTAGGGTTAGGGTACGGGTTAGTGTACAGGTTCAGGTTAGGGTTAGGGTTAGGGTTAGGGTTAGTGTTAGGGTTAGGGCTCGGTTTAGGGTACAGGTTAGGATTAGGGTACGTGTTAGGGTTAGGGTAGGGGTTAGGGTTAGGGTACGCGTTAGGGTTAGGGTAGTTATTAAACCTATCCCACTCTCTACATACCCCTTAGCACGTAAAGGAATATTATTTGGGCGTCCAGCCATGGAGAAGAGTTTAGACACTAGGATAAGATAAGGAACACACCCATTATAAAGAAATCACATTAGGATTCTCTTTTTAAGCTGTTCCTTAAAACACTAGTGCTTAGGAAATCTATTGGAGGCAGAAGCAGTCAAGGGTAGCCTAGGGTTAGGGTTAGGCTTAGGGTTAGTCTTAGGGTACGGCTTAGGGTACGGGTTCGGGGAGGGGTTCGGGTACGGCGTAGGGTATGTGTTAGGGTTAGGGTTAGGGTTATTGTTAGGGTTAGGGCTCGGTTTAGGGTACGGGTTAGGATTAGGGTACGTGTTAGGGTTAGGGTAGGGGTTAGGGTTAGGGTACGCGTTAGGGTTAGGGTAGTTATTAAACCTATCCCACTCTCTAGATACCCCTTAGCACGTAAAGGAATATTATTTGAGGGTCCAGCCATGGAGAAGAGTTTAGACACTAGGATAAGATAAGGAACACACCCATTATAAAGAAATCACATTAGGATTCTCTTTTTAAGCTGTTCCTTAAAACACTAGTGCTTAGGAAATCTATTGGAGGCAGAAGCAGTCAAGGGTAGCCTAGGGTTAGGGTTAGGCTTAGGGTTAGGCTTAGGGTACGGCTTAGGGTACGGGTACGGGGAGGGGTTCGGGTACGGCGTAGGGTATGGGTTAGGGTTAGGGTTAGGTTTAGTTTTAGCTTTAGGGCTCGGTTTAGGGTACGGGTTAGGATTAGGGTACGTGTTAGGGTTAGGGTAGGGGTTAGGGTTAGGGTACGCGTTAGGGTTAGGGTAGTTAGTAAACCTATCCCACTCTCTAGATACCCCTTAGCACGTAAAGGAATATTATTTGGGTGTCCAGCCACGGAGAAGAGTTTAGACACTAGGATAAGATAAGGAACACACCCATTATAAAGAAATCACATTAGGTTTCTATTTTTAAGCTGTTCCTTAAAACACTAGTGCTTAGGAAATCTATTGGAGGCAGAAGCAGTCAAGGGTAGCCTAGGGTTAGGGTTAGGCTTAGGGTTAGGCTTAGGGTATGGCTTAGGGTACGGGTTCGGGGAGGGGTTCGGGTACGGCGTAGGGTATGTGTTAGGGTTAGGGTTAGGGTTAGTGTTAGGGTTAGGGCTCGGTTTAGGGTACAGATTAGGATTAGGGTACGTGTTAGGGTTAGGGTAGGGTTTAGGGTTAGGGTACGCGTTAGGGTTAGGGTAGTTATTAAACCTATCCCACTCTCTAGATACTCCTTAGCACGTAAAGGAATATTATTTGGGGGTCCAGCCATGGAGAAGAGTTTAGACACTAGGATAAGATAAGGAACACACCCATTATAAAGAAATCACATAAGGATTCTCTTTTTAAGCTGTTCCTTAAAACTCTAGTGCTTAGGAAATCTATTGGAGGCAGAAACAGTCAAGGGTAGCTTAGGGATAGGGTTAGGCTTAGGGTTAGGGTTACGGTACGGCTTAGGATACGGGTTCGGGGAGGGTTTCGGGTACGGCATAGGGTATGGGTTAGGGTTAGGGTTAGGTTTAGTGTTAGGTTTAGGGCTCGGTTAAGGTAACGGGTTAGGATTAGGGTACGTGTTAGGGTTAGGGTAGGGGTTAGGGTTAGGGTACGCGTTAGGGTTAGGCTAGTTATTAAACCTATCCCACTCTCTAGATACCCCTTAGCACGTAAAGGAATATTAGTTGGAGGTCCACCCGTGGAGAAGAGTTTAGACACTAGGATAAGATAAGGAACACACCTATTATAAAGAAATCACATTAGGATTCTCTTTTTAAGCTGTTCCTTAAAACACTAGTGCTTAGGAAATCTATTGGAGGCAGAAGCAGTCAAGGGTAGCCTAAGGTTAGGGTTAGGCTTAGGGTTAGGGTTAGGGTACGGCTTAGTGTACGGGTTCGGGTTAGGGTTAGGGTTAGGGTTAGGGTTAGGGTACGGCTTAGGGTACGGGTTCGGGGAGGGGTTCGGATACGGCGTAGGGTATGTGTTAGGGTTAGGGTTAGGGTTAGTGCTCGGTTTAGGGTACGGGTTAAGATTAGGGTACGTGTTAGGGTTAGGGTAGGGTTTAGGTTTAGGGTACGCGTTAGGGTTAGGGTAGTTATTAAACCTATCCCACACTCTAGATACCCCTTAGCACGTAAAGGAATATTATTTGGGGTTCCAGCCATGGAGTAGAGTTTAGACACAAGGATAAGATAAGGAACACAACCATTATAAAGAAATCACATTAGGATTCCCTTTTTAAGCCATTCCTTAAAACACTAGTGCTTAGGAAATCTATTGGAGGCAGAAACAGTCAAGGGTAGCCTAGGGTTAGGGTTAGGCTTAGGGTTAGGGTTACGGTACGGCTTAGGGTACGGGTTCGGGGAGGGGTTCGGGTACGGCGTAGGGTATGGGTTAGGGTTAGGGTTAGGTTTAGTGTTAGGGTTAGGGCTCGGTTTAGGGTACGGGTTAGGATTAGGGTACGTGTTAGGGTTAGGGTAGGGGTTAGGGTTAGGGAATGCGTTAGGGTTAGGGTAGTTATTAAACCTATCCCACTCTCTAGATACCCCTTAGCACGTAAAGGAATATTAGTTGGAGGTCCAGCCGTGGAGAAGAGTTTAGACACTAGGATAAGATAAGGAACACACCTATTATAAAGAAATCACATTAGGATTCTCTTTTTAAGCTGTTCCTTAAAACACTAGTGCTTAGGAAATCTATTGGAGGCAGAAGCAGTCAAGGGTAGCCTAAGGTTAGGGTTAGGCTTAGGGTTAGGCTTAGGGTACGGCTTAGGTTCCGGGTTCCGGGAGGGGTTCGGGTACGGCGTAGGGTATGGGTTAGGGTTAGGGTTAGGTTTAGTTTTAGCTTTAGGGCTCGATTTAGGGTACGGTTTAGGGTTAGGGTTAGGGTTAGGGTTAGGGTTAGGGTTAGGGTTAGGGTTAGGGCTCGATTTAGGGTACGGGTTCGGATTAGGGTACGTGTTAGGGTTAGGGTAGGGGTTAGGGTTAGGGTACGCGTTAGGGTTAGGGTAGTTATTAAACCTATCGCACTGTCTAGATACCCCTTAGCACGTAAAGGAATATTATTTGGGGGTCCAGCCATGGAGAAGAGTCTAGACACTAGGATAAGATAAGGAACACACCCATTATAAAGAAATCACATTAGGATTCTCTTTTTAAGCTGTTCCTTAAAACACTAGTGCTTAGGAAATCTATTGGAGGCAGAAGCAGTCAAGGGTAGCCTAGGGTTAGGGTTAGGCTGATGGTTAGGCTTAGGGTACGGCTTAGGGTACGGGTTCGGGGAGGGGTTCGGGTACGGCGTAGGGTATGGGTTAGGGTTAGAGTTAGGTTTAGTTTTAGCTTTAGGGCTCGATTTAGGGTACGGTTTTGGATTAGGGTACGTGTTAGGGTTAGGGTAGGGGTTAGGGTTAGGGTACGCGTTAGGGTTAGGGTAATTATTAAAACTATCCCACTCTCTAGATACCCCTTAGCACGTAAAGGAATATTATTTGGGGGTCCAGCCATGGAGAAGAGTTTAGACACAAGGATAAGATAAGGAACACACCCATTATAAAGAAATCACATTAGGATTCTCTTTTTAAGCCGTTCCTTAAAACACTAGTGCTTGGAAAATCTATTGGAGGCAGAAGCAGTCACGGGTAGCATAGGGTTAGCGTTAGGCTTAGCTTTAGGCTTAAGGTACGGCTTAGTGTACGGGTTCGGGGAGGGGTTCGGGTACGGCGTAGGGTATGGGTTAGGGTTAGGGTTAGGGTTAGTGTTAGGATTAGGGCTCGGTTTAGGGTATGGGTAAGGATTAGGATACGTGTTAGGGTTAGGGTAGGGGTTAGGGTTAGGGTACGCGTTAGGGTTAGGGTAGTTATTAAACCTATCCCACTCTCTACATACCCCTTAGCACGTAAAGGAATATTATTTGGGCGTCCAGCCATGGAGAAGAGTTTAGACACTAGGATAAGATAAGGAACACACCCATTATAAAGAAATCACATTAGGTTTCTATTTTTAAGCTGTTCCTTAAAACACTAGTGCTTAGGAAATCTATTGGAGGCAGAAGCAGTCAAGGGTAGCCTAGGGTTAGGGTTAGGCTTAGGGTTAGGCTTAGGGTATGGCTTAGGGTACGGGTTCGGGGAGGGGTTCGGGTACGGCGTAGGGTATGTGTTAGGGTTAGGGTTAGGGTTAGTGTTAGGGTTAGGGCTCGGTTTAGGGTACAGATTAGGATTAGGGTACGTGTTAGGGTTAGGGTAGGGTTTCGGGTTAGGGTACGCGTTAGGGTTAGGGTAGTTATTAAACCTATCCCACTCTCTAGATACTCCTTAGCACGTAAAGGAATATTATTTGGGGGTCCAGCCATGGAGAAGAGTTTAGACACTAGGATAAGATAAGGAACACACCCATTATAAAGAAATCACATAAGGATTCTCTTTTTAAGCTGTTCCTTAAAACTCTAGTGCTTAGGAAATCTATTGGAGGCAGAAACAGTCAAGGGTAGCTTAGGGATAGGGTTAGGCTTAGGGTTAGGGTTACGGTACGGCTTAGGATACGGGTTCGGGGAGGGTTTCGGGTACGGCATAGGGCATGGGTTAGGGTTAGGGTTAGGTTTAGTGTTAGGTTTAGGGCTCGGTTAAGGTAACGGGTTAGGATTAGGGTACGTGTTAGGGTTAGGGTAGGGGTTAGGGTTAGGGTACGCGTTAGGGTTAGGCTAGTTATTAAACCTATCCCACTCTCTAGATACCCCTTAGCACGTAAAGGAATATTAGTTGGAGGTCCACCCGTGGAGAAGAGTTTAGACACTAGGATAAGATAAGGAACACACCTATTATAAAGAAATCACATTAGGATTCTCTTTTTAAGCTGTTCCTTAAAACACTAGTGCTTAGGAAATCTATTGGAGGCAGAAGCAGTCAAGGGTAGCCTAAGGTTAGGGTTAGGCTTAGGGTTAGGGTTAGGGTACGGCTTAGTGTACGGGTTCGGGTTAGGGTTAGGGTTAGGGTTAGGGTTAGGGTACGGCTTAGGGTACGGGTTCGGGGAGGGGTTCGGATACGGCGTAGGGTATGTGTTAGGGTTAGGGTTAGGGTTAGTGCTCGGTTTAGGGTACGGGTTAAGATTAGGGTACGTGTTAGGGTTAGGGTAGGGTTTAGGTTTAGGGTACGCGTTAGGGTTAGGGTAGTTATTAAACCTATCCCACACTCTAGATACCCCTTAGCACGTAAAGGAATATTATTTGGGGTTCCAGCCATGGAGTAGAGTTTAGACACAAGGATAAGATAAGGAACACACCCATTATAAAGAAATCACATTAGGATTCCCTTTTTAAGCCATTCCTTAAAACACTAGTGCTTAGGAAATCTATTGGAGGCAGAAACAGTCAAGGGTAGCCTAGGGTTAGGGTTAGGCTTAGGGTTAGGGTTACGGTACGGCTTAGGGTACGGGTTCGGGGAGGGGTTCGGGTACGGCGTAGGGTATGGGTTAGGGTTAGGGTTAGGTTTAGTGTTAGGGTTAGGGCTCGGTTTAGGGTACGGGTTAGGATTAGGGTACGTGTTAGGGTTAGGGTAGGGGTTAGGGTTAGGGTAGTTATTAAACCTATCCCACTCTCTAGATACCCCTTAGCACGTAAAGGAATATTAGTTGGAGGTCCAGCCGTGGAGAAGAGTTTAGAGACTAGGATAAGATAAGGAACACACCTATTATAAAGAAATCACATTAGGATTCTCTTTTTAAGCTGTTCCTTAAAACACTAGTGCTTAGGAAATCTATTGGAGGCAGAAGCAGTCAAGGGTAGCCTAAGGTTAGGGTTAGGCTTAGGGTTAGGCTTAGGGTACGGCTTAGGTTACGGGTTCCGGGAGGTGTTCGGGTACGGCGTAGGGTATGGGTTAGGGTTAGGGTTAGGTTTAGTTTTAGCTTTAGGGCTCGATTTAGGGTACGGTTTAGGGTTAGGGTTAGGGTTAGGGTTAGGGTTAGGGTTAGGGTTAGGGTTAGGGCTCGGCTTAGGGTACGGGTTCGGATTAGGGTACGTGTTAGGGTTAGGGTAGGGGTTAGGGTTAGGGTACGCGTTAGGGTTAGGGTAGTTATTAAACCTATCGCACTGTCTAGATACCCCTTAGCACGTAAAGGAATATTATTTGGGGGTCCAGCCATGGAGAAGAGTCTAGACACTAGGATAAGATAAGGAACACACCCATTATAAAGAAATCACATTAGGATTCTCTTTTTAAGCTGTTCCTTAAAACACTAGTGCTTAGGAAATCTATTGGAGGCAGAAGCAGTCAAGGGAAGCCTAGGGTTAGGATTAGGCTGAGGGTTAGGCTTAGGGTACGGCTTAGGGTACGGGTTCGGGGAGGGGTTCGGGTACGGCGTAGGGTATGTGTTAGGGTTAGGGTTAGGGTTAGTGTTAAGGTTAGGGCTCGGTTTAGGGTACGGGTTAGGATTAGGGTACGTGTTAGGGTTAGGGTAGGGGTTAGAGTTAGGGTACGCGTTAGGGTTAGGGTAGTTATTAAACCTATCCCACTCTCTAGATACCCCTTAGCACGTAAAGGAATATTATTTGGGGGTCCAGCCACGGAGAAGAGTTTAGACACTAGGATAAGATAAGGAACACACCCATTATAAAGAAATCACATTAGGATTCTATTTTTAAGCCGTTCCTTAAAACATTAGTGCTTAGTAAATCTATTGGAGGCAGAAACAGTCAAGGGTAGCCTTGGGTTAGGGTTAGGCTTAGGGTTAGGGTTACGGTATGGCTTAGGGTACGGGTTCGGGGAGGGGTTCGGGTACGGCATAGGGTATGGGTTAGGGTTAGGGTTAGGTTTAGTGTTAGGGTTAGGGCTCGGTTAAGGGAACGGGTTAGGATTAGGGTACGTGTTAGGGTTAGGGTAGGGGTTAGGGTTAGGGTACGCGTTAGGGTTACGGTAGTTATTAAACCTATCCCACTCTCCTGATACCCCTTAGCACGTAAAGGAATATTAGTTGGAGGTCCACCCGTGGAGAAGAGTTTAGACACTAGGATAAGATAAGGAACACACTTATTATAAAGAAATCACATTAGGATTCTCTTTTTAAGCTGTTCCTTAAAACACTAGTGCTTAGGATATCTATTGGAGGCAGAAGCAGTCAAGGGTAGCCTAAGGTTAGTGTTAGGCTTAGGGTTAGGGTTAGGGTACGGGTTAGTGTACAGGTTCGGGTTAGGGTTAGGGTTAGGGTTAGGGTTAGTGTTAGGGTTAGGGCTCGGTTTAGGGTACAGGTTAGGATTAGGGTACGTGTTAGGGTTAGGGTAGGGGTTAGGGTTAGGGTACGCGTTAGGGTTAGGGTAGTTATTAAACCTATCCCACTCTCTACATACCCCTTAGCACGTAAAGGAATATTATTTGGGCGTCCAGCCATGGAGAAGAGTTTAGACACTAGGATAAGATAAGGAACACACCCATTATAAAGAAATCACATTAGGATTCTCTTTTTAAGCTGTTCCTTAAAACACTAGTGCTTAGGAAATCTATTGGAGGCAGAAGCAGTCAAGGGTAGCCTAGGGTTAGGGTTAGGCTTAGGGTTAGTCTTAGGGTACGGCTTAGGGTACGGGTTCGGGGAGGGGTTCGGGTACGGCGTAGGGTATGTGTTAGGGTTAGGGTTAGGGTTATTGTTAGGGTTAGGGCTCGGTTTAGGGTACGGGTTAGGATTAGGGTACGTGTTAGGGTTAGGGTAGGGGTTAGGGTTAGGGTACGCGTTAGGGTTAGGGTAGTTATTAAACCTATCCCACTCTCTAGATACCCCTTAGCACGTAAAGGAATATTATTTGAGGGTCCAGCCATGGAGAAGAGTTTAGACACTAGGATAAGATAAGGAACACACCCATTATAAAGAAATCACATTAGGATTCTCTTTTTAAGCTGTTCCTTAAAACACTAGTGCTTAGGAAATCTATTGGAGGCAGAAGCAGTCAAGGGTAGCCTAGGGTTAGGGTTAGGCTTAGGGTTAGGCTTAGGGTACGGCTTAGGGTACGGGTACGGGGAGGGGTTCGGGTACGGCGTAGGGTATGGGTTAGGGTTAGGGTTAGGTTTAGTTTTAGCTTTAGGGCTCGGTTTAGGGTACGGGTTAGGATTAGGGTACGTGTTAGGGTTAGGGTAGGGGTTAGGGTTAGGGTACGCGTTAGGGTTAGGGTAGTTAGTAAACCTATCCCACTCTCTAGATACCCCTTAGCACGTAAAGGAATATTATTTGGGTGTCCAGCCACGGAGAAGAGTTTAGACACTAGGATAAGATAAGGAACACACCCATTATAAAGAAATCACATTAGGTTTCTATTTTTAAGCTGTTCCTTAAAACACTAGTGCTTAGGAAATCTATTGGAGGCAGAAGCAGTCAAGGGTAGCCTAGGGTTAGGGTTAGGCTTAGGGTTAGGCTTAGGGTATGGCTTAGGGTACGGGTTCGGGGAGGGGTTCGGGTACGGCGTAGGGTATGTGTTAGGGTTAGGGTTAGGGTTAGTGTTAGGGTTAGGGCTCGGTTTAGGGTACAGATTAGGATTAGGGTACGTGTTAGGGTTAGGGTAGGGTTTAGGGTTAGGGTACGCGTTAGGGTTAGGGTAGTTATTAAACCTATCCCACTCTCTAGATACTCCTTAGCACGTAAAGGAATATTATTTGGGGGTCCAGCCATGGAGAAGAGTTTAGACACTAGGATAAGATAAGGAACACACCCATTATAAAGAAATCACATAAGGATTCTCTTTTTAAGCTGTTCCTTAAAACTCTAGTGCTTAGGAAATCTATTGGAGGCAGAAACAGTCAAGGGTAGCTTAGGGATAGGGTTAGGCTTAGGGTTAGGGTTACGGTACGGCTTAGGATACGGGTTCGGGGAGGGTTTCGGGTACGGCATAGGGTATGGGTTAGGGTTAGGGTTAGGTTTAGTGTTAGGTTTAGGGCTCGGTTAAGGTAACGGGTTAGGATTAGGGTACGTGTTAGGGTTAGGGTAGGGGTTAGGGTTAGGGTACGCGTTAGGGTTAGGCTAGTTATTAAACCTATCCCACTCTCTAGATACCCCTTAGCACGTAAAGGAATATTAGTTGGAGGTCCACCCGTGGAGAAGAGTTTAGACACTAGGATAAGATAAGGAACACACCTATTATAAAGAAATCACATTAGGATTCTCTTTTTAAGCTGTTCCTTAAAACACTAGTGCTTAGGAAATCTATTGGAGGCAGAAGCAGTCAAGGGTAGCCTAAGGTTAGGGTTAGGCTTAGGGTTAGGGTTAGGGTACGGCTTAGTGTACGGGTTCGGGTTCGGGTTAGGGTTAGGGTTAGGGTTAGGGTACGGCTTAGGGTACGGGTTCGGGGAGGGGTTCGGATACGGCGTAGGGTATGTGTTAGGGTTAGGGTTAGGGTTAGTGCTCGGTTTAGGGTACGGGTTAAGATTAGGGTACGTGTTAGGGTTAGGGTAGGGTTTAGGTTTAGGGTACGCGTTAGGGTTAGGGTAGTTATTAAACCTATCCCACACTCTAGATACCCCTTAGCACGTAAAGGAATATTATTTGGGGTTCCAGCCATGGAGTAGAGTTTAGACACAAGGATAAGATAAGGAACACACCCATTATAAAGAAATCACATTAGGATTCCCTTTTTAAGCCATTCCTTAAAACACTAGTGCTTAGGAAATCTATTGGAGGCAGAAACAGTCAAGGGTAGCCTAGGGTTAGGGTTAGGCTTAGGGTTAGGGTTACGGTACGGCTTAGGGTACGGGTTCGGGGAGGGGTTCGGGTACGGCGTAGGGTATGGGTTAGGGTTAGGGTTAGGTTTAGTGTTAGGGTTAGGGCTCGGTTTAGGGTACGGGTTAGGATTAGGGTACGTGTTAGGGTTAGGGTAGGGGTTAGGGTTAGGGAATGCGTTAGGGTTAGGGTAGTTATTAAACCTATCCCACTCTCTAGATACCCCTTAGCACGTAAAGGAATATTAGTTGGAGGTCCAGCCGTGGAGAAGAGTTTAGACACTAGGATAAGATAAGGAACACACCTATTATAAAGAAATCACATTAGGATTCTCTTTTTAAGCTGTTCCTTAAAACACTAGTGCTTAGGAAATCTATTGGAGGCAGAAGCAGTCAAGGGTAGCCTAAGGTTAGGGTTAGGCTTAGGGTTAGGCTTAGGGTACGGCTTAGGTTCCGGGTTCCGGGAGGGGTTCGGGTACGGCGTAGGGTATGGGTTAGGGTTAGGGTTAGGTTTAGTTTTAGCTTTAGGGCTCGATTTAGGGTACGGTTTAGGGTTAGGGTTAGGGTTAGGGTTAGGGTTAGGGTTAGGGTTAGGGTTAGGGCTCGGTTTAGGGTACGGGTTCGGATTAGGGTACGTGTTAGGGTTAGGGTAGGGGTTAGGGTTAGGGTACGCGTTAGGGTTAGGGTAGTTATTAAACCTATCGCACTGTCTAGATACCCCTTAGCACGTAAAGGAATATTATTTGGGGGTCCAGCCATGGAGAAGAGTCTAGACACTAGGATAAGATAAGGAACACACCCATTATAAAGAAATCACATTAGGATTCTCTTTTTAAGCTGTTCCTTAAAACACTAGTGCTTAGGAAATCTATTGGAGGCAGAAGCAGTCAAGGGTAGCCTAGGGTTAGGGTTAGGCTGATGGTTAGGCTTAGGGTACGGCTTAGGGTACGGGTTCGGGGAGGGGTTCGGGTACAACGTAGGGTATGTGTTAGGGTTAGGGTTAGGGTTAGTGTTAAGGTTAGGGCTCGGTTTAGGGTACGGGTTAGGATTAGGGTACGTGTTAGGGTTAGGGTAGGGGTTAGAGTTAGGGTACGCGTTAGGGTTAGGGTAGTTATTAAACCTATCCCACTCTCTAGATACCCCTTAGCACGTAAAGGAATATTATTTGGGGGTCCAGCCATGGAGAAGAGTTTAGACACTAGGATAAGATAAGGAACACACCCATTATAAAGAAATCACATTAGGATTCCCTTTTTAAGCTGTTCCTTAAAACACTAGTGTTTAGGAAATCTATTGGAGGCAGAAGCAGTGAAGGGTAGCCTAGGGTTAGGGTTAGGCTTAGGGTTAGGCTTAGGGTACGGCTTAGGGTACGGGTTCGGGGAGGGGTGCGGGTACGGCGTAGGGTATGGGTTAGGGTTAGGGTTAGGGTTAGTGTTAGGGTTAGTGCTCGGTTTAGGGTACGGGTTAGGATTAGGGTACGTGTTAGGGTTAGGGTAGGGGTTAGGGTTAGGGTACGCGTTAGGGTTAGGGTAGTTATTAAACCTATCCCACTCTCTAGATACCCCTTAGCACGTAAAGGAATATTATTTGGGGGTCCAGCCATGGAGAAGAGTTTAGACACTAGGATAAATAAGGAACACACCCATTATAAAGAAATCACATTAGGATTCTCTTTTTAAGCTGTTCCTTAAAACACTACTGCTTAGGAAATCTATTGGAGGCAGAAGCAGTCAAGGGTAGCCTAGGGTTAGGGTTAGGCTTAGGGTTAGGGTTAGGGTACGGCTTAGGGTACGGGTTCGCGGAGGGGTTCGGTTACGGCGTAGGGTATGGGTTAGGGTTAGGGTTAGGGTTAGTGTTAGGGTTAGGGCTCGGTTTAGGGTACGGGTTAGGATTAGGGTACGTGTTAGGGTTAGGGTAGGGGTTAGGGTTAGGGTACGCGTTAGGGTTAGGGTAGTTAGTAAACCTATCCCACTCTCTAGATACCCCTTAGCACGTAAGGGAATATTATTTGGGGGTCCAGCCATGGAGAAGAGTTTAGACATTAGGATAAGATAAGGAACACACCCATTATAAAGAAATCACATTAGGATTCTCTTTTTAAGCTGTTCCTTAAAGCACTAGTGCTTAGGAAATCTATTGGAGGCAGAAGCAGTCAAGGGTAGCCTAGGGTTAGGGTTAGGCTTAGGGTTAGGGTTAGGGTACGGCTTAGGGTACGGTTTCGGGGAGGGGTTCGTGTACGGCGTAGGGTATGGGTTAGGGTTAGGGTTAGGGTTAGTGTTAGGGTTAGGGCTCGGTTTAGGGTACGGGTTCGGATTAGGGTACGTGTTAGGGTTAGGGTAGGGGTTACGGTTAGGGTACGCGTTAGGTTTAGGTTAGTTATTAAACCTATCGCACTGTCTAGATACCCCTTAGCACGTAAAGGAATATTATTTGGGGGTCCAGCCATGGAGAAGAGTCTAGACACTAGGATAAGATAAGGAACACACCCATTATAAAGAAATCACATTAGGATTCTCTTTTTAAGCTGTTCCTTAAAACACTAGTGCTTAGGAAATCTATTGGAGGCAGAAGCAGTCAAGGGAAGCCTAGGGTTAGGATTAGGCTGAGGGTTAGGCTTAGGGTACGGCTTAGGGTACGGGTTCGGGGAGGGGTTCGGGTACAGCGTAGGGTATGTGTTAGGGTTAGGGTTAGGGTTAGTGTTAAGGTTAGGGCTCGGTTTAGGGTACGGGTTAGGATTAGGGTACGTGTTAGGGTTAGGGTAGGGGTTAGAGTTAGGGTACGCGTTAGGGTTAGGGTAGTTATTAAACCTATCCCACTCTCTAGATACCCCTTAGCACGTAAAGGAATATTATTTGGGGGTCCAGCCATGGAGAAGAGTTTAGACACTAGGATAAGATAAGGAACACACCCATTATAAAGAAATCACATTAGGATTCTATTTTTAAGCCGTTCCTTAAAACATTAGTGCTTAGGAAATCTATTGGAGGCAGAAACAGTCAAGGGTAGCCTTGGGTTAGGGTTAGGCTTAGGGTTAGGGTTACGGTATGGCTTAGGGTACGGGTTCGGGGAGGGGTTCGGGTACGGCATAGGGTATGGGTTAGGGTTAGGGTTAGGTTTAGTGTTAGGGTTAGGGCTCGGTTAAGGGAACGGGTTAGGATTAGGGTACGTGTTAGGGTTAGGGTAGGGGTTAGGGTTAGGGTACGCGTTAGGGTTACGGTAGTTATTAAACCTATCCCACTCTCCTGATACCCCTTAGCACGTAAAGGAATATTAGTTGGTGGTCCACCCGTGGAGAAGAGTTTAGACACTAGGATAAGATAAGGAACACACTTATTATAAAGAAATCACATTAGGATTCTCTTTTTAAGCTGTTCCTTAAAACACTAGTGCTTAGGATATCTATTGGAGGCAGAAGCAGTCAAGGGTAGCCTAAGGTTAGTGTTAGGCTTAGGGTTAGGGTTAGGGTACGGGTTAGTGTACAGGTTCGGGTTAGGGTTAGGGTTAGGGTTAGGGTTAGTGTTAGGGTTAGGGCTCGGTTTAGGGTACGGGTTAGGATTAGGGTACGTGTTAGGGTTAGGGTAGGGGTTAGGGTTAGGGTACGCGTTAGGGTTAGGGTAGTTATTAAACCTATCCCACTCTCTAGATACCCCTTAGCACGTAAAGGAATATTATTTGGGGGTCCAGCCATGGAGAAGAGTTTAGACACTAGGATAAGATAAGGAACACACCCATTATAAAGAAGTCACATTAGGATTCTATTTTTAAGCTGTTCCTTAAAACACTAGTGCTTAGGAAATCTATTGGAGGCAGAAGCAGTCAAGGGTAGCCTAGGTTTAGGGTTAGGCTTAGGGTTAGGCTTAGGGTACGGGTTCGGGGAGGGGTTCGGGTACGGCGTAGGGTATGTGTTAGGGTTAGGGTTAGGGTTATTGTTAGGGTTAGGGCTCGGTTTCGGGTACAGGTTAGGATTAGGGTACGTGTTAGGGTTAGGGTAGGGTTTAGGGTTAGGGTACGCTTTAGGGTTAGGGTAGTTATTAAACCTATCCCACTCTCTAGATACCCCTTAGCACGTAAAGGAATATTTTTTGGGGGTCCAGCCATGGAGAAGATTTTAGACACTAGGATAAGATAAGGAACACACCTATTATAAAGAAATCACATTAGGATTCTCTTTTTAAGCTGTTCCTTAAAACACTAGTGCTTAGGAAATCTATTGGAGGCAGAAGCAGTCAAGGGTAGCCTAGGGTTAGGGTTAGGCTTAGGGTTAGTCTTAGGGTACGGCTTAGGGTACGGGTTCGGGGAGGGGTTCGGGTACGGCGTAGGGTATGTGTTAGGGTTAGGGTTAGGGTTATTGTTAGGGTTAGGGCTCGGTTTAGGGTACGGGTTAGGATTAGGGTACGTGTTAGGGTTAGGGTAGGGGTTAGGGTTAGGGTACGCGTTAGGGTTAGGGTAGTTATTAAACCTATCCCACTCTCTAGATACCCCTTAGCACGTAAAGGAATATTATTTGAGGGTCCAGCCATGGAGAAGAGTTTAGACACTAGGATAAGATAAGGAACACACCCATTATAAAGAAATCACATTAGGATTCTCTTTTTAAGCTGTTCCTTAAAACACTAGTGCTTAGGAAATCTATTGGAGGCAGAAGCAGTCAAGGGTAGCCTAGGGTTAGGGTTAGGCTTAGGGTTAGGCTTAGGGTACGGCTTAGGGTACGGGTACGGGGAGGGGTTCGGGTACGGCGTAGGGTATGGGTTAGGGTTAGGGTTAGGTTTAGTTTTAGCTTTAGGGCTCGGTTTAGGGTACGGGTTAGGATTAGGGTACGTGTTAGGGTTAGGGTAGGGGTTAGGGTTAGGGTACGCGTTAGGGTTAGGGTAGTTAGTAAACCTATCCCACTCTCTAGATACCCCTTAGCACGTAAAGGAATATTATTTGGGTGTCCAGCCACGGAGAAGAGTTTAGACACTAGGATAAGATAAGGAACACACCCATTATAAAGAAATCACATTAGGTTTCTATTTTTAAGCTGTTCCTTAAAACACTAGTGCTTAGGAAATCTATTGGAGGCAGAAGCAGTCAAGGGTAGCCTAGGGTTAGGGTTAGGCTTAGGGTTAGGCTTAGGGTATGGCTTAGGGTACGGGTTCGGGGAGGGGTTCGGGTACGGCGTAGGGTATGTGTTAGGGTTAGGGTTAGGGTTAGTGTTAGGGTTAGGGCTCGGTTTAGGGTACAGATTAGGATTAGGGTACGTGTTAGGGTTAGGGTAGGGTTTAGGGTTAGGGTACGCGTTAGGGTTAGGGTAGTTATTAAACCTATCCCACTCTCTAGATACTCCTTAGCACGTAAAGGAATATTATTTGGGGGTCCAGCCATGGAGAAGAGTTTAGACACTAGGATAAGATAAGGAACACACCCATTATAAAGAAATCACATAAGGATTCTCTTTTTAAGCTGTTCCTTAAAACTCTAGTGCTTAGGAAATCTATTGGAGGCAGAAACAGTCAAGGGTAGCTTAGGGATAGGGTTAGGCTTAGGGTTAGGGTTACGGTACGGCTTAGGATACGGGTTCGGGGAGGGTTTCGGGTACGGCATAGGGTATGGGTTAGGGTTAGGGTTAGGTTTAGTGTTAGGTTTAGGGCTCGGTTAAGGTAACGGGTTAGGATTAGGGTACGTGTTAGGGTTAGGGTAGGGGTTAGGGTTAGGGTACGCGTTAGGGTTAGGCTAGTTATTAAACCTATCCCACTCTCTAGATACCCCTTAGCACGTAAAGGAATATTAGTTGGAGGTCCACCCGTGGAGAAGAGTTTAGACACTAGGATAAGATAAGGAACACACCTATTATAAAGAAATCACATTAGGATTCTCTTTTTAAGCTGTTCCTTAAAACACTAGTGCTTAGGAAATCTATTGGAGGCAGAAGCAGTCAAGGGTAGCCTAAGGTTAGGGTTAGGCTTAGGGTTAGGGTTAGGGTACGGCTTAGTGTACGGGTTCGGGTTAGGGTTAGGGTTAGGGTTAGGGTTAGGGTACGGCTTAGGGTACGGGTTCGGGGAGGGGTTCGGATACGGCGTAGGGTATGTGTTAGGGTTAGGGTTAGGGTTAGTGCTCGGTTTAGGGTACGGGTTAAGATTAGGGTACGTGTTAGGGTTAGGGTAGGGTTTAGGTTTAGGGTACGCGTTAGGGTTAGGGTAGTTATTAAACCTATCCCACACTCTAGATACCCCTTAGCACGTAAAGGAATATTATTTGGGGTTCCAGCCATGGAGTAGAGTTTAGACACAAGGATAAGATAAGGAACACACCCATTATAAAGAAATCACATTAGGATTCCCTTTTTAAGCCATTCCTTAAAACACTAGTGCTTAGGAAATCTATTGGAGGCAGAAACAGTCAAGGGTAGCCTAGGGTTAGGGTTAGGCTTAGGGTTAGGGTTACGGTACGGCTTAGGGTACGGGTTCGGGGAGGGGTTCGGGTACGGCGTAGGGTATGGGTTAGGGTTAGGGTTAGGTTTAGTGTTAGGGTTAGGGCTCGGTTTAGGGTACGGGTTAGGATTAGGGTACGTGTTAGGGTTAGGGTAGGGGTTAGGGTTAGGGAATGCGTTAGGGTTAGGGTAGTTATTAAACCTATCCCACTCTCTAGATACCCCTTAGCACGTAAAGGAATATTAGTTGGAGGTCCAGCCGTGGAGAAGAGTTTAGACACTAGGATAAGATAAGGAACACACCTATTATAAAGAAATCACATTAGGATTCTCTTTTTAAGCTGTTCCTTAAAACACTAGTGCTTAGGAAATCTATTGGAGGCAGAAGCAGTCAAGGGTAGCCTAAGGTTAGGGTTAGGCTTAGGGTTAGGCTTAGGGTACGGCTTAGGTTCCGGGTTCCGGGAGGGGTTCGGGTACGGCGTAGGGTATGGGTTAGGGTTAGGGTTAGGTTTAGTTTTAGCTTTAGGGCTCGATTTAGGGTACGGTTTAGGGTTAGGGTTAGGGTTAGGGTTAGGGTTAGGGTTAGGGTTAGGGTTAGGGCTCGGTTTAGGGTACGGGTTCGGATTAGGGTACGTGTTAGGGTTAGGGTAGGGGTTAGGGTTAGGGTACGCGTTAGGGTTAGGGTAGTTATTAAACCTATCGCACTGTCTAGATACCCCTTAGCACGTAAAGGAATATTATTTGGGGGTCCAGCCATGGAGAAGAGTCTAGACACTAGGATAAGATAAGGAACACACCCATTATAAAGAAATCACATTAGGATTCTCTTTTTAAGCTGTTCCTTAAAACACTAGTGCTTAGGAAATCTATTGGAGGCAGAAGCAGTCAAGGGTAGCCTAGGGTTAGGGTTAGGCTGATGGTTAGGCTTAGGGTACGGCTTAGGGTACGGGTTCGGGGAGGGGTTCGGGTACGGCGTAGGGTATGGGTTAGGGTTAGAGTTAGGTTTAGTTTTAGCTTTAGGGCTCGATTTAGGGTACGGTTTTGGATTAGGGTACGTGTTAGGGTTAGGGTAGGGGTTAGGGTTAGGGTACGCGTTAGGGTTAGGGTAATTATTAAAACTATCCCACTCTCTAGATACCCCTTAGCACGTAAAGGAATATTATTTGGGGGTCCAGCCATGGAGAAGAGTTTAGACACAAGGATAAGATAAGGAACACACCCATTATAAAGAAATCACATTAGGATTCTCTTTTTAAGCCGTTCCTTAAAACACTAGTGCTTGGAAAATCTATTGGAGGCAGAAGCAGTCACGGGTAGCATAGGGTTAGCGTTAGGCTTAGCTTTAGGCTTAAGGTACGGCTTAGTGTACGGGTTCGGGGAGGGGTTCGGGTACGGCGTAGGGTATGGGTTAGGGTTAGGGTTAGGGTTAGTGTTAGGATTAGGGCTCGGTTTAGGGTATGGGTAAGGATTAGGATACGTGTTAGGGTTAGGGTAGGGGTTAGGGTTAGGGTACGCGTTAGGGTTAGGGTAGTTATTAAACCTATCCCACTCTCTACATACCCCTTAGCACGTAAAGGAATATTATTTGGGCGTCCAGCCATGGAGAAGAGTTTAGACACTAGGATAAGATAAGGAACACACCCATTATAAAGAAATCACATTAGGTTTCTATTTTTAAGCTGTTCCTTAAAACACTAGTGCTTAGGAAATCTATTGGAGGCAGAAGCAGTCAAGGGTAGCCTAGGGTTAGGGTTAGGCTTAGGGTTAGGCTTAGGGTATGGCTTAGGGTACGGGTTCGGGGAGGGGTTCGGGTACGGCGTAGGGTATGTGTTAGGGTTAGGGTTAGGGTTAGTGTTAGGGTTAGGGCTCGGTTTAGGGTACAGATTAGGATTAGGGTACGTGTTAGGGTTAGGTTAGGGTTTAGGGTTAGGGTACGCGTTAGGGTTAGGGTAGTTATTAAACCTATCCCACTCTCTAGATACTCCTTAGCACGTAAAGGAATATTATTTGGGGGTCCAGCCATGGAGAAGAGTTTAGACACTAGGATAAGATAAGGAACACACCCATTATAAAGAAATCACATAAGGATTCTCTTTTTAAGCTGTTCCTTAAAACTCTAGTGCTTAGGAAATCTATTGGAGGCAGAAACAGTCAAGGGTAGCTTAGGGATAGGGTTAGGCTTAGGGTTAGGGTTACGGTACGGCTTAGGATACGGGTTCGGGGAGGGTTTCGGGTACGGCATAGGGTATGGGTTAGGGTTAGGGTTAGGTTTAGTGTTAGGTTTAGGGCTCGGTTAAGGTAACGGGTTAGGATTAGGGTACGTGTTAGGGTTAGGGTAGGGGTTAGGGTTAGGGTACGTGTTAGGGTTAGGCTAGTTATTAAACCTATCCCACTCTCTAGATACCCCTTAGCACGTAAAGGAATATTAGTTGGAGGTCCACCTGTGGAGAAGAGTTTAGACACTAGGATAAGATAAGGAACACACCTATTATAAAGAAATCACATTAGGATTCTCTTTTTAAGCTGTTCCTTAAAACACTAGTGCTTAGGAAATCTATTGGAGGCAGAAGCAGTCAAGGGTAGCCTAAGGTTAGGGTTAGGCTTAGGGTTAGGGTTAGGGTACGGCTTAGTGTACGGGTTCGGGTTAGGGTTAGGGTTAGGGTTAGGGTTAGGGTACGGCTTAGGGTACGGGTTCGGGGAGGGGTTCGGATACGGCGTAGGGTATGTGTTAGGGTTAGGGTTAGGGTTAGTGCTCGGTTTAGGGTACGGGTTAAGATTAGGGTACGTGTTAGGGTTAGGGTAGGGTTTAGGTTTAGGGTACGCGTTAGGGTTAGGGTAGTTATTAAACCTATCCCACACTCTAGATACCCCTTAGCACGTAAAGGAATATTATTTGGGGTTCCAGCCATGGAGTAGAGTTTAGACACAAGGATAAGATAAGGAACACACCCATTATAAAGAAATCACATTAGGATTCCCTTTTTAAGCCATTCCTTAAAACACTAGTGCTTAGGAAATCTATTGGAGGCAGAAACAGTCAAGGGTAGCCTAGGGTTAGGGTTAGGCTTAGGGTTAGGGTTACGGTACGGCTTAGGGTACGGGTTCGGGGAGGGGTTCGGGTACGGCGTAGGGTATGGGTTAGGGTTAGGGTTAGGTTTAGTGTTAGGGTTAGGGCTCGGTTTAGGGTACGGGTTAGGATTAGGGTACGTGTTAGGGTTAGGGTAGGGGTTAGGGTTAGGGAATGCGTTAGGGTTAGGGTAGTTATTAAACCTATCCCACTCTCTAGATACCCCTTAGCACGTAAAGGAATATTAGTTGGAGGTCCAGCCGTGGAGAAGAGTTTAGACACTAGGATAAGATAAGGAACACACCTATTATAAAGAAATCACATTAGGATTCTCTTTTTAAGCTGTTCCTTAAAACACTAGTGCTTAGGAAATCTATTGGAGGCAGAAGCAGTCAAGGGTAGCCTAAGGTTAGGGTTAGGCTTAGGGTTAGGCTTAGGGTACGGCTTAGGTTCCGGGTTCCGGGAGGGGTTCGGGTACGGCGTAGGGTATGGGTTAGGGTTAGGGTTAGGTTTAGTTTTAGCTTTAGGGCTCGATTTAGGGTACGGTTTAGGGTTAGGGTTAGGGTTAGGGTTAGGGTTAGGGTTAGGGTTAGGGTTAGGGCTCGGTTTAGGGTACGGGTTCGGATTAGGGTACGTGTTAGGGTTAGGGTAGGGGTTAGGGTTAGGGTACGCGTTAGGGTTAGGGTAGTTATTAAACCTATCGCACTGTCTAGATACCCCTTAGCACGTAAAGGAATATTATTTGGGGGTCCAGCCATGGAGAAGAGTCTAGACACTAGGATAAGATAAGGAACACACCCATTATAAAGAAATCACATTAGGATTCTCTTTTTAAGCTGTTCCTTAAAACACTAGTGCTTAGGAAATCTATTGGAGGCAGAAGCAGTCAAGGGTAGCCTAGGGTTAGGGTTAGGCTGATGGTTAGGCTTAGGGTACGGCTTAGGGTACGGGTTCGGGGAGGGGTTCGGGTACAACGTAGGGTATGTGTTAGGGTTAGGGTTAGGGTTAGTGTTAAGGTTAGGGCTCGGTTTAGGGTACGGGTTAGGATTAGGGTACGTGTTAGGGTTAGGGTAGGGGTTAGAGTTAGGGCACGCGTTAGGGTTAGGGTAGTTATTAAACCTATCCCACTCTCTAGATACCCCTTAGCACGTAAAGGAATATTATTTGGGGGTCCAGCCATGGAGAAGAGTTTAGACACTAGGATAAGATAAGGAACACACCCATTATAAAGAAATCACATTAGGATTCCCTTTTTAAGCTGTTCCTTAAAACACTAGTGTTTAGGAAATCTATTGGAGGCAGAAGCAGTGAAGGGTAGCCTAGGGTTAGGGTTAGGCTTAGGGTTAGGCTTAGGGTACGGCTTAGGGTACGGGTTCGGGGAGGGGTGCGGGTACGGCGTAGGGTATGGGTTAGGGTTAGGGTTAGGGTTAGTGTTAGGGTTAGTGCTCGGTTTAGGGTACGGGTTAGGATTAGGGTACGTGTTAGGGTTAGGGTAGGGGTTAGGGTTAGGGTACGCGTTAGGGTTAGGGTAGTTATTAAACCTATCCCACTCTCTAGATACCCCTTAGCACGTAAAGGAATATTATTTGGGGGTCCAGCCATGGAGAAGAGTTTAGACACTAGGATAAATAAGGAACACACCCATTATAAAGAAATCACATTAGGATTCTCTTTTTAAGCTGTTCCTTAAAACACTACTGCTTAGGAAATCTATTGGAGGCAGAAGCAGTCAAGGGTAGCCTAGGGTTAGGGTTAGGCTTAGGGTTAGGGTTAGTGTACGGCTTAGGGTACGGGTTCGCGGAGGGGTTCGGTTACGGCGTAGGGTATGGGTTAGGGTTAGGGTTAGGGTTAGTGTTAGGGTTAGGGCTCGGTTTAGGGTACGGGTTAGGATTAGGGTACGTGTTAGGGTTAGGGTAGGGTTTAGGTTTAGGGTACGCGTTAGGGTTAGGGTAGTTATTAAACCTATCCCACACTCTAGATACCCCTTAGCACGTAAAGGAATATTATTTGGGGTTCCAGCCATGGAGTAGAGTTTAGACACAAGGATAAGATAAGGAACACACCCATTATAAAGAAATCACATTAGGATTCCCTTTTTAAGCCATTCCTTAAAACACTAGTGCTTAGGAAATCTATTGGAGGCAGAAACAGTCAAGGGTAGCCTAGGGTTAGGGTTAGGCTTAGGGTTAGGGTTACGGTACGGCTTAGGGTACGGGTTCGGGGAGGGGTTCGGGTACGGCGTAGGGTATGGGTTAGGGTTAGGGTTAGGTTTAGTGTTAGGGTTAGGGCTCGGTTTAGGGTACGGGTTAGGATTAGGGTACGTGTTAGGGTTAGGGTAGGGGTTAGGGTTAGGGAATGCGTTAGGGTTAGGGTAGTTATTAAACCTATCCCACTCTCTAGATACCCCTTAGCACGTAAAGGAATATTAGTTGGAGGTCCAGCCGTGGAGAAGAGTTTAGACACAAGGATAAGATAAGGAACACACCTATTATAAAGAAATCACATTAGGATTCTCTTTTTAGCTGTTCCTTAAAACACTAGTGCTTAGGAAATCTATTGGAGGCAGAAGCAGTCAAGGGTAGCCTAAGGTTAGGGTTAGGCTTAGGGTTAGGCTTAGGGTACGGCTTAGGTTCCGGGTTCCGGGAGGGGTTCGGGTACGGCGTAGGGTATGGGTTAGGGTTAGGGTTAGGTTTAGTTTTAGCTTTAGGGCTCGATTTAGGGTACGGTTTAGGGTTAGGGTTAGGGTTAGGGTTAGGGTTAGGGTTAGGGTTAGGGTTAGGGCTCGGTTTAGGGTACGGGTTCGGATTAGGGTACGTGTTAGGGTTAGGGTAGGGGTTAGGGTTAGGGTACGCGTTAGGGTTAGGGTAGTTATTAAACGTATCGCACTGTCTAGATACCCCTTAGCACGTAAAGGAATATTATTTGGGGGTCCAGCCATGGAGAAGAGTCTAGACACTAGGATAAGATAAGGAACACACCCATTATAAAGAAATCACATTAGGATTCTCTTTTTAAGCTGTTCCTTAAAACACTAGTGCTTAGGAAATCTATTGGAGGCAGAAGCAGTCAAGGGTAGCCTAGGGTTAGGGTTAGGCTGATGGTTAGGCTTAGGGTACGGCTTAGGGTACGGGTTCGGGGAGGGGTTCGGGTACAACGTAGGGTATGTGTTAGGGTTAGGGTTAGGGTTAGTGTTAAGGTTAGGGCTCGGTTTAGGGTACGGGTTAGGATTAGGGTACGTGTTAGGGTTAGGGTAGGGGTTAGAGTTAGGGCACGCGTTAGGGTTAGGGTAGTTATTAAACCTATCCCACTCTCTAGATACCCCTTAGCACGTAAAGGAATATTATTTGGGGGTCCAGCCATGGAGAAGAGTTTAGACACTAGGATAAGATAAGGAACACACCCATTATAAAGAAATCACATTAGGATTCCCTTTTTAAGCTGTTCCTTAAAACACTAGTGTTTAGGAAATCTATTGGAGGCAGAAGCAGTGAAGGGTAGCCTAGGGTTAGGGTTAGGCTTAGGGTTAGGCTTAGGGTACGGCTTAGGGTACGGGTTCGGGGAGGGGTGCGGGTACGGCGTAGGGTATGGGTTAGGGTTAGGGTTAGGGTTAGTGTTAGGGTTAGTGCTCGGTTTAGGGTACGGGTTAGGATTAGGGTACGTGTTAGGGTTAGGGTAGGGGTTAGGGTTAGGGTACGCGTTAGGGTTAGGGTAGTTATTAAACCTATCCCACTCTCTAGATACCCCTTAGCACGTAAAGGAATATTATTTGGGGGTCCAGCCATGGAGAAGAGTTTAGACACTAGGATAAATAAGGAACACACCCATTATAAAGAAATCACATTAGGATTCTCTTTTTAAGCTGTTCCTTAAAACACTACTGCTTAGGAAATCTATTGGAGGCAGAAGCAGTCAAGGGTAGCCTAGGGTTAGGGTTAGGCTTAGGGTTAGGCTTAGGGTACGGCTTAGGGTACGGGTTCGCGGAGGGGTTCGGTTACGGCGTAGGGTATGGGTTAGGGTTAGGGTTAGGGTTAGTGTTAGGGTTAGGGCTCGGTTTAGGGTACGGGTTAGGATTAGGGTACGTGTTAGGGTTAGGGTAGGGGTTAGGGTTAGGGTACGCGTTAGGGTTAGGGTAGTTAGTAAACCTATCCCACTCTCTAGATACCCCTTAGCACGTAAGGGAATATTATTTGGGGGTCCAGCCATGGAGAAGAGTTTAGACATTAGGATAAGATAAGGAACACACACATTATAAAGAAATCACATTAGGATTCTCTTTTTAAGCTGTTCCTTAAAGCACTAGTGCTTAGGAAATCTATTGGAGGCAGAAGCAGTCAAGGGTAGCCTAGGGTTAGGGTTAGGCTTAGGGTTAGGGTTAGTGTACGGCTTAGGGTACGGGTTCGCGGAGGGGTTCGGTTACGGCGTAGGGTATGGGTTAGGGTTAGGGTTAGGGTTAGTGTTAGGGTTAGGGCTCGGTTTAGGGTACGGGTTAGGATTAGGGTACGTGTTAGGGTTAGGGTAGGGGTTAGGGTTAGGGTACGCGTTAGGGTTAGGGTAGTTAGTAAACCTATCCCACTCTCTAGATACCCCTTAGCACGTAAGGGAATATTATTTGGGGGTCCAGCCATGGAGAAGAGTTTAGACATTAGGATAAGATAAGGAACACACACATTATAAAGAAATCACATTAGGATTCTCTTTTTAAGCTGTTCCTTAAAGCACTAGTGCTTAGGAAATCTATTGGAGGCAGAAGCAGTCAAGGGTAGCCTAGGGTTAGGGTTAGGCTTAGGGTTAGGGTTAGGGTACGGCTTAGGGTACGGTTTCGGGGAGGGGTTCGTGTACGGCGTAGGGTATGGGTTAGGGTTAGGGTTAGGGTTAGTGTTAGGGTTAGGGCTCGGTTTAGGGTACGGGTTCGGATTAGGGTACGTGTTAGGGTTAGGGTAGGGGTTACGGTTAGGGTACGCGTTAGGTTTAGGTTAGTTATTAAACCTATCGCACTGTCTAGATACCCCTTAGCACGTAAAGGAATATTATTTGGGGGTCCAGCCATGGAGAAGAGTCTAGACACTAGGATAAGATAAGGAACACACCCATTATAAAGAAATCACATTAGGATTCTCTTTTTAAGCTGTTCCTTAAAACACTAGTGCTTAGGAAATCTATTGGAGGCAGAAGCAGTCAAGGGAAGCCTAGGGTTAGGATTAGGCTGAGGGTTAGGCTTAGGGTACGGCTTAGGGTACGGGTTCGGGGAGGGGTTCGGGTACAGCGTAGGGTATGTGTTAGGGTTAGGGTTAGGGTTAGTGTTAAGGTTAGGGCTCGGTTTAGGGTACGGGTTAGGATTAGGGTACGTGTTAGGGTTAGGGTAGGGGTTAGAGTTAGGGTACGCGTTAGGGTTAGGGTAGTTATTAAACCTATCCCACTCTCTAGATACCCCTTAGCACGTAAAGGAATATTATTTGGGGGTCCAGCCATGGAGAAGAGTTTAGACACTAGGATAAGATAAGGAACACACCCATTATAAAGAAATCACATTAGGATTCTATTTTTAAGCCGTTCCTTAAAACATTAGTGCTTAGGAAATCTATTGGAGGCAGAAACAGTCAAGGGTAGCCTTGGGTTAGGGTTAGGCTTAGGGTTAGGGTTACGGTATGCCTTAGGGTACGGGTTCGGGGAGGGGTTCGGGTACGGCATAGGGTATGGGTTAGGGTTAGGGTTAGGTTTAGTGTTAGGGTTAGGGCTCGGTTAAGGGAACGGGTTAGGATTAGGGTACGTGTTAGGGTTAGGGTAGGGGTTAGGGTTAGGGTACGCGTTAGGGTTACGGTAGTTATTAAACCTATCCCACTCTCCTGATACCCCTTAGCACGTAAAGGAATATTAGTTGGTGGTCCACCCGTGGAGAAGAGTTTAGACACTAGGATAAGATAAGGAACACACTTATTATAAAGAAATCACATTAGGATTCTCTTTTTAAGCTGTTCCTTAAAACACTAGTGCTTAGGATATCTATTGGAGGCAGAAGCAGTCAAGGGTAGCCTAAGGTTAGTGTTAGGCTTAGGGTTAGGGTTAGGGTACGGGTTAGTGTACAGGTTCGGGTTAGGGTTAGGGTTAGGGTTAGGGTTAGTGTTAGGGTTAGGGCTCGGTTTAGGGTACGGGTTAGGATTAGGGTACGTGTTAGGGTTAGGGTAGGGGTTAGGGTTAGGGTACGCGTTAGGGTTAGGGTAGTTATTAAACCTATCCCACTCTCTAGATACCCCTTAGCACGTAAAGGAATATTATTTGGGGGTCCAGCCATGGAGAAGAGTTTAGACACTAGGATAAGATAAGGAACACACCCATTATAAAGAAGTCACATTAGGATTCTATTTTTAAGCTGTTCCTTAAAACACTAGTGCTTAGGAAATCTATTGGAGGCAGAAGCAGTCAAGGGTAGCCTAGGTTTAGGGTTAGGCTTAGGGTTAGGCTTAGGGTACGGGTTCGGGGAGGGGTTCGGGTACGGCGTAGGGTATGTGTTAGGGTTAGGGTTAGGGTTATTGTTAGGGTTAGGGCTCGGTTTCGGGTACAGGTTAGGATTAGGGTACGTGTTAGGGTTAGGGTAGGGTTTAGGGTTAGGGTACGCTTTAGGGTTAGGGTAGTTATTAAACCTATCCCACTCTCTAGATACCCCTTAGCACGTAAAGGAATATTTTTTGGGGGTCCAGCCATGGAGAAGATTTTAGACACTAGGATAAGATAAGGAACACACCTATTATAAAGAAATCACATTAGGATTCTCTTTTTAAGCTGTTCCTTAAAACACTAGTGCTTAGGAAATCTATTGGAGGCAGAAGCAGTCAAGGGTAGCCTAAGGTTAGGGTTAGGCTTAGGATTAGGGTTAGGGTACGGCTTAGTGTACAGGTTCGGGTTAGGGTTAGGGTTAGGGTTAGGGTTAGTGTTAGGGTTAGGGCTCGGTTTAGGGTACGGGTTAGGATTAGGGTACGTGTTAGGGTTAGGGTAGGGGTTAGGGTTAGGGTACGCGTTAGGATTAGGGTAGTTATTAAACCTATCCCACTCTCTAGATACCCCTTAGCACATAAAGGAATATTATTTGGGGGTCCAGCCATGGAGAAGAGTTTAGACACTAGGATAAGATAAGGAACACACCCATTATAAAGAAATCACATTAGGATTCTCTTTTTAAGCTGTTCCTTAAAACACTAGTGCTTAGGAAATCTATTGGAGGCAGAAGCAGTCAAGGGTAGCCTAGTGTTAGGGTTAGGCTTAGGGTTAGGCTTAGGGTACGGCTTAGGGTACGGGTTCGGGGAGGGGTTCGGGTACGGCGTAGGGTATGGGTTAGGGTTAGAGTTAGGTTTAGTTTTAGCTTTAGGGCTCGATTTAGGGTACGGTTTTGGATTAGGGTACGTGTTAGGGTTAGGGTAGGGGTTAGGGTTAGGGTACGCGTTAGGGTTAGGGTAATTATTAAAACTATCCCACTCTCTAGATACCCCTTAGCACGTAAAGGAATATTATTTGGGGGTCCAGCCATGGAGAAGAGTTTAGACACAAGGATAAGATAAGGAACACACCCATTATAAAGAAATCACATTAGGATTCTCTTTTTAAGCCGTTCCTTAAAACACTAGTGCTTGGAAAATCTATTGGAGGCAGAAGCAGTCACGGGTAGCATAGGGTTAGCGTTAGGCTTAGCTTTAGGCTTAAGGTACGGCTTAGTGTACGGGTTCGGGGAGGGGTTCGGGTACGGCGTAGGGTATGGGTTAGGGTTAGGGTTAGGGTTAGTGTTAGGATTAGGGCTCGGTTTAGGGTATGGGTAAGGATTAGGATACGTGTTAGGGTTAGGGTAGGGGTTAGGGTTAGGGTACGCGTTAGGGTTAGGGTAGTTATTAAACCTATCCCACTCTCTACATACCCCTTAGCACGTAAAGGAATATTATTTGGGCGTCCAGCCATGGAGAAGAGTTTAGACACTAGGATAAGATAAGGAACACACCCATTATAAAGAAATCACATTAGGTTTCTATTTTTAAGCTGTTCCTTAAAACACTAGTGCTTAGGAAATCTATTGGAGGCAGAAGCAGTCAAGGGTAGCCTAGGGTTAGGGTTAGGCTTAGGGTTAGGCTTAGGGTATGGCTTAGGGTACGGGTTCGGGGAGGGGTTCGGGTACGGCGTAGGGTATGTGTTAGGGTTAGGGTTAGGGTTAGTGTTAGGGTTAGGGCTCGGTTTAGGGTACAGATTAGGATTAGGGTACGTGTTAGGGTTAGGTTAGGGTTTAGGGTTAGGGTACGCGTTAGGGTTAGGGTAGTTATTAAACCTATCCCACTCTCTAGATACTCCTTAGCACGTAAAGGAATATTATTTGGGGGTCCAGCCATGGAGAAGAGTTTAGACACTAGGATAAGATAAGGAACACACCCATTATAAAGAAATCACATAAGGATTCTCTTTTTAAGCTGTTCCTTAAAACTCTAGTGCTTAGGAAATCTATTGGAGGCAGAAACAGTCAAGGGTAGCTTAGGGATAGGGTTAGGCTTAGGGTTAGGGTTACGGTACGGCTTAGGATACGGGTTCGGGGAGGGTTTCGGGTACGGCATAGGGTATGGGTTAGGGTTAGGGTTAGGTTTAGTGTTAGGTTTAGGGCTCGGTTAAGGTAACGGGTTAGGATTAGGGTACGTGTTAGGGTTAGGGTAGGGGTTAGGGTTAGGGTACGCGTTAGGGTTAGGCTAGTTATTAAACCTATCCCACTCTCTAGATACCCCTTAGCACGTAAAGGAATATTAGTTGGAGGTCCACCCGTGGAGAAGAGTTTAGACACTAGGATAAGATAAGGAACACACCTATTATAAAGAAATCACATTAGGATTCTCTTTTTAAGCTGTTCCTTAAAACACTAGTGCTTAGGAAATCTATTGGAGGCAGAAGCAGTCAAGGGTAGCCTAAGGTTAGGGTTAGGCTTAGGGTTAGGGTTAGGGTACGGCTTAGTGTACGGGTTCGGGTTAGGGTTAGGGTTAGGGTTAGGGTTAGGGTACGGCTTAGGGTACGGGTTCGGGGAGGGGTTCGGATACGGCGTAGGGTATGTGTTAGGGTTAGGGTTAGGGTTAGTGCTCGGTTTAGGGTACGGGTTAAGATTAGGGTACGTGTTAGGGTTAGGGTAGGGTTTAGGTTTAGGGTACGCGTTAGGGTTAGGGTAGTTATTAAACCTATCCCACACTCTAGATACCCCTTAGCACGTAAAGGAATATTATTTGGGGTTCCAGCCATGGAGTAGAGTTTAGACACAAGGATAAGATAAGGAACACACCCATTATAAAGAAATCACATTAGGATTCCCTTTTTAAGCCATTCCTTAAAACACTAGTGCTTAGGAAATCTATTGGAGGCAGAAACAGTCAAGGGTAGCCTAGGGTTAGGGTTAGGCTTAGGGTTAGGGTTACGGTACGGCTTAGGGTACGGGTTCGGGGAGGGGTTCGGGTACGGCGTAGGGTATGGGTTAGGGTTAGGGTTAGGTTTAGTGTTAGGGTTAGGGCTCGGTTTAGGGTACGGGTTAGGATTAGGGTACGTGTTAGGGTTAGGGTAGGGGTTAGGGTTAGGGAATGCGTTAGGGTTAGGGTAGTTATTAAACCTATCCCACTCTCTAGATACCCCTTAGCACGTAAAGGAATATTAGTTGGAGGTCCAGCCGTGGAGAAGAGTTTAGAGACTAGGATAAGATAAGGAACACACCTATTATAAAGAAATCACATTAGGATTCTCTTTTTAAGCTGTTCCTTAAAACACTAGTGCTTAGGAAATCTATTGGAGGCAGAAGCAGTCAAGGGTAGCCTAAGGTTAGGGTTAGGCTTAGGGTTAGGCTTAGGGTACGGCTTAGGTTACGGGTTCCGGGAGGTGTTCGGGTACGGCGTAGGGTATGGGTTAGGGTTAGGGTTAGGTTTAGTTTTAGCTTTAGGGCTCGATTTAGGGTACGGTTTAGGGTTAGGGTTAGGGTTAGGGTTAGGGTTAGGGTTAGGGTTAGGGTTAGGGCTCGGCTTAGGGTACGGGTTCGGATTAGGGTACGTGTTAGGGTTAGGGTAGGGGTTAGGGTTAGGGTACGCGTTAGGGTTAGGGTAGTTATTAAACCTATCGCACTGTCTAGATACCCCTTAGCACGTAAAGGAATATTATTTGGGGGTCCAGCCATGGAGAAGAGTCTAGACACTAGGATAAGATAAGGAACACACCCATTATAAAGAAATCACATTAGGATTCTCTTTTTAAGCTGTTCCTTAAAACACTAGTGCTTAGGAAATCTATTGGAGGCAGAAGCAGTCAAGGGAAGCCTAGGGTTAGGATTAGGCTGAGGGTTAGGCTTAGGGTACGGCTTAGGGTACGGGTTCGGGGAGGGGTTCGGGTACAGCGTAGGGTATGTGTTAGGGTTAGGGTTAGGGTTAGTGTTAAGGTTAGGGCTCGGTTTAGGGTACGGGTTAGGATTAGGGTACGTGTTAGGGTTAGGGTAGGGGTTAGAGTTAGGGTACGCGTTAGGGTTAGGGTAGTTATTAAACCTATCCCACTCTCTAGATACCCCTTAGCACGTAAAGGAATATTATTTGGGGGTCCAGCCATGGAGAAGAGTTTAGACACTAGGATAAGATAAGGAACACACCCATTATAAAGAAATCACATTAGGATTCTATTTTTAAGCCGTTCCTTAAAACATTAGTGCTTAGGAAATCTATTGGAGGCAGAAACAGTCAAGGGTAGCCTTGGGTTAGGGTTAGGCTTAGGGTTAGGGTTACGGTATGGCTTAGGGTACGGGTTCGGGGAGGGGTTCGGGTACGGCATAGGGTATGGGTTAGGGTTAGGGTTAGGTTTAGTGTTAGGGTTAGGGCTCGGTTAAGGGAACGGGTTAGGATTAGGGTACGTGTTAGGGTTAGGGTAGGGGTTAGGGTTAGGGTACGCGTTAGGGTTACGGTAGTTATTAAACCTATCCCACTCTCCTGATACCCCTTAGCACGTAAAGGAATATTAGTTGGAGGTCCACCCGTGGAGAAGAGTTTAGACACTAGGATAAGATAAGGAACACACTTATTATAAAGAAATCACATTAGGATTCTCTTTTTAAGCTGTTCCTTAAAACACTAGTGCTTAGGATATCTATTGGAGGCAGAAGCAGTCAAGGGTAGCCTAAGGTTAGTGTTAGGCTTAGGGTTAGGGTTAGGGTACGGGTTAGTGTACAGGTTCAGGTTAGGGTTAGGGTTAGGGTTAGGGTTAGTGTTAGGGTTAGGGCTCGGTTTAGGGTACAGGTTAGGATTAGGGTACGTGTTAGGGTTAGGGTAGGGGTTAGGGTTAGGGTACGCGTTAGGGTTAGGGTAGTTATTAAACCTATCCCACTCTCTACATACCCCTTAGCACGTAAAGGAATATTATTTGGGCGTCCAGCCATGGAGAAGAGTTTAGACACTAGGATAAGATAAGGAACACACCCATTATAAAGAAATCACATTAGGATTCTCTTTTTAAGCTGTTCCTTAAAACACTAGTGCTTAGGAAATCTATTGGAGGCAGAAGCAGTCAAGGGTAGCCTAGGGTTAGGGTTAGGCTTAGGGTTAGTCTTAGGGTACGGCTTAGGGTACGGGTTCGGGGAGGGGTTCGGGTACGGCGTAGGGTATGTGTTAGGGTTAGGGTTAGGGTTATTGTTAGGGTTAGGGCTCGGTTTAGGGTACGGGTTAGGATTAGGGTACGTGTTAGGGTTAGGGTAGGGGTTAGGGTTAGGGTACGCGTTAGGGTTAGGGTAGTTATTAAACCTATCCCACTCTCTAGATACCCCTTAGCACGTAAAGGAATATTATTTGAGGGTCCAGCCATGGAGAAGAGTTTAGACACTAGGATAAGATAAGGAACACACCCATTATAAAGAAATCACATTAGGATTCTCTTTTTAAGCTGTTCCTTAAAACACTAGTGCTTAGGAAATCTATTGGAGGCAGAAGCAGTCAAGGGTAGCCTAGGGTTAGGGTTAGGCTTAGGGTTAGGCTTAGGGTACGGCTTAGGGTACGGGTACGGGGAGGGGTTCGGGTACGGCGTAGGGTATGGGTTAGGGTTAGGGTTAGGTTTAGTTTTAGCTTTAGGGCTCGGTTTAGGGTACGGGTTAGGATTAGGGTACGTGTTAGGGTTAGGGTAGGGGTTAGGGTTAGGGTACGCGTTAGGGTTAGGGTAGTTAGTAAACCTATCCCACTCTCTAGATACCCCTTAGCACGTAAAGGAATATTATTTGGGTGTCCAGCCACGGAGAAGAGTTTAGACACTAGGATAAGATAAGGAACACACCCATTATAAAGAAATCACATTAGGTTTCTATTTTTAAGCTGTTCCTTAAAACACTAGTGCTTAGGAAATCTATTGGAGGCAGAAGCAGTCAAGGGTAGCCTAGGGTTAGGGTTAGGCTTAGGGTTAGGCTTAGGGTATGGCTTAGGGTACGGGTTCGGGGAGGGGTTCGGGTACGGCGTAGGGTATGTGTTAGGGTTAGGGTTAGGGTTAGTGTTAGGGTTAGGGCTCGGTTTAGGGTACAGATTAGGATTAGGGTACGTGTTAGGGTTAGGGTAGGGTTTAGGGTTAGGGTACGCGTTAGGGTTAGGGTAGTTATTAAACCTATCCCACTCTCTAGATACTCCTTAGCACGTAAAGGAATATTATTTGGGGGTCCAGCCATGGAGAAGAGTTTAGACACTAGGATAAGATAAGGAACACACCCATTATAAAGAAATCACATAAGGATTCTCTTTTTAAGCTGTTCCTTAAAACTCTAGTGCTTAGGAAATCTATTGGAGGCAGAAACAGTCAAGGGTAGCTTAGGGATAGGGTTAGGCTTAGGGTTAGGGTTACGGTACGGCTTAGGATACGGGTTCGGGGAGGGTTTCGGGTACGGCATAGGGTATGGGTTAGGGTTAGGGTTAGGTTTAGTGTTAGGTTTAGGGCTCGGTTAAGGTAACGGGTTAGGATTAGGGTACGTGTTAGGGTTAGGGTAGGGGTTAGGGTTAGGGTACGCGTTAGGGTTAGGCTAGTTATTAAACCTATCCCACTCTCTAGATACCCCTTAGCACGTAAAGGAATATTAGTTGGAGGTCCACCCGTGGAGAAGAGTTTAGACACTAGGATAAGATAAGGAACACACCTATTATAAAGAAATCACATTAGGATTCTCTTTTTAAGCTGTTCCTTAAAACACTAGTGCTTAGGAAATCTATTGGAGGCAGAAGCAGTCAAGGGTAGCCTAAGGTTAGGGTTAGGCTTAGGGTTAGGGTTAGGGTACGGCTTAGTGTACGGGTTCGGGTTAGGGTTAGGGTTAGGGTTAGGGTTAGGGTACGGCTTAGGGTACGGGTTCGGGGAGGGGTTCGGATACGGCGTAGGGTATGTGTTAGGGTTAGGGTTAGGGTTAGTGCTCGGTTTAGGGTACGGGTTAAGATTAGGGTACGTGTTAGGGTTAGGGTAGGGTTTAGGTTTAGGGTACGCGTTAGGGTTAGGGTAGTTATTAAACCTATCCCACACTCTAGATACCCCTTAGCACGTAAAGGAATATTATTTGGGGTTCCAGCCATGGAGTAGAGTTTAGACACAAGGATAAGATAAGGAACACAACCATTATAAAGAAATCACATTAGGATTCCCTTTTTAAGCCATTCCTTAAAACACTAGTGCTTAGGAAATCTATTGGAGGCAGAAACAGTCAAGGGTAGCCTAGGGTTAGGGTTAGGCTTAGGGTTAGGGTTACGGTACGGCTTAGGGTACGGGTTCGGGGAGGGGTTCGGGTACGGCGTAGGGTATGGGTTAGGGTTAGGGTTAGGTTTAGTGTTAGGGTTAGGGCTCGGTTTAGGGTACGGGTTAGGATTAGGGTACGTGTTAGGGTTAGGGTAGGGGTTAGGGTTAGGGAATGCGTTAGGGTTAGGGTAGTTATTAAACCTATCCCACTCTCTAGATACCCCTTAGCACGTAAAGGAATATTAGTTGGAGGTCCAGCCGTGGAGAAGAGTTTAGACACTAGGATAAGATAAGGAAGACACCTATTATAAAGAAATCACATTAGGATTCTCTTTTTAAGCTGTTCCTTAAAACACTAGTGCTTAGGAAATCTATTGGAGGCAGAAGCAGTCAAGGGTAGCCTAAGGTTAGGGTTAGGCTTAGGGTTAGGCTTAGGGTACGGCTTAGGTTCCGGGTTCCGGGAGGGGTTCGGGTACGGCGTAGGGTATGGGTTAGGGTTAGGGTTAGGTTTAGTTTTAGCTTTAGGGCTCGATTTAGGGTACGGTTTAGGGTTAGGGTTAGGGTTAGGGTTAGGGTTAGGGTTAGGGTTAGGGTTAGGGCTCGATTTAGGGTACGGGTTCGGATTAGGGTACGTGTTAGGGTTAGGGTAGGGGTTAGGGTTAGGGTACGCGTTAGGGTTAGGGTAGTTATTAAACCTATCGCACTGTCTAGATACCCCTTAGCACGTAAAGGAATATTATTTGGGGGTCCAGCCATGGAGAAGAGTCTAGACACTAGGATAAGATAAGGAACACACCCATTATAAAGAAATCACATTAGGATTCTCTTTTTAAGCTGTTCCTTAAAACACTAGTGCTTAGGAAATCTATTGGAGGCAGAAGCAGTCAAGGGTAGCCTAGGGTTAGGGTTAGGCTGATGGTTAGGCTTAGGGTACGGCTTAGGGTACGGGTTCGGGGAGGGGTTCGGGTACGGCGTAGGGTATGGGTTAGGGTTAGAGTTAGGTTTAGTTTTAGCTTTAGGGCTCGATTTAGGGTACGGTTTTGGATTAGGGTACGTGTTAGGGTTAGGGTAGGGGTTAGGGTTAGGGTACGCGTTAGGGTTAGGGTAATTATTAAAACTATCCCACTCTCTAGATACCCCTTAGCACGTAAAGGAATATTATTTGGGGGTCCAGCCATGGAGAAGAGTTTAGACACAAGGATAAGATAAGGAACACACCCATTATAAAGAAATCACATTAGGATTCTCTTTTTAAGCCGTTCCTTAAAACACTAGTGCTTGGAAAATCTATTGGAGGCAGAAGCAGTCACGGGTAGCATAGGGTTAGCGTTAGGCTTAGCTTTAGGCTTAAGGTACGGCTTAGTGTACGGGTTCGGGGAGGGGTTCGGGTACGGCGTAGGGTATGGGTTAGGGTTAGGGTTAGGGTTAGTGTTAGGATTAGGGCTCGGTTTAGGGTATGGGTAAGGATTAGGATACGTGTTAGGGTTAGGGTAGGGGTTAGGGTTAGGGTACGCGTTAGGGTTAGGGTAGTTATTAAACCTATCCCACTCTCTACATACCCCTTAGCACGTAAAGGAATATTATTTGGGCGTCCAGCCATGGAGAAGAGTTTAGACACTAGGATAAGATAAGGAACACACCCATTATAAAGAAATCACATTAGGTTTCTATTTTTAAGCTGTTCCTTAAAACACTAGTGCTTAGGAAATCTATTGGAGGCAGAAGCAGTCAAGGGTAGCCTAGGGTTAGGGTTAGGCTTAGGGTTAGGCTTAGGGTATGGCTTAGGGTACGGGTTCGGGGAGGGGTTCGGGTACGGCGTAGGGTATGTGTTAGGGTTAGGGTTAGGGTTAGTGTTAGGGTTAGGGCTCGGTTTAGGGTACAGATTAGGATTAGGGTACGTGTTAGGGTTAGGGTAGGGTTTCGGGTTAGGGTACGCGTTAGGGTTAGGGTAGTTATTAAACCTATCCCACTCTCTAGATACTCCTTAGCACGTAAAGGAATATTATTTGGGGGTCCAGCCATGGAGAAGAGTTTAGACACTAGGATAAGATAAGGAACACACCCATTATAAAGAAATCACATAAGGATTCTCTTTTTAAGCTGTTCCTTAAAACTCTAGTGCTTAGGAAATCTATTGGAGGCAGAAACAGTCAAGGGTAGCTTAGGGATAGGGTTAGGCTTAGGGTTAGGGTTACGGTACGGCTTAGGATACGGGTTCGGGGAGGGTTTCGGGTACGGCATAGGGCATGGGTTAGGGTTAGGGTTAGGTTTAGTGTTAGGTTTAGGGCTCGGTTAAGGTAACGGGTTAGGATTAGGGTACGTGTTAGGGTTAGGGTAGGGGTTAGGGTTAGGGTACGCGTTAGGGTTAGGCTAGTTATTAAACCTATCCCACTCTCTAGATACCCCTTAGCACGTAAAGGAATATTAGTTGGAGGTCCACCCGTGGAGAAGAGTTTAGACACTAGGATAAGATAAGGAACACACCTATTATAAAGAAATCACATTAGGATTCTCTTTTTAAGCTGTTCCTTAAAACACTAGTGCTTAGGAAATCTATTGGAGGCAGAAGCAGTCAAGGGTAGCCTAAGGTTAGGGTTAGGCTTAGGGTTAGGGTTAGGGTACGGCTTAGTGTACGGGTTCGGGTTAGGGTTAGGGTTAGGGTTAGGGTTAGGGTACGGCTTAGGGTACGGGTTCGGGGAGGGGTTCGGATACGGCGTAGGGTATGTGTTAGGGTTAGGGTTAGGGTTAGTGCTCGGTTTAGGGTACGGGTTAAGATTAGGGTACGTGTTAGGGTTAGGGTAGGGTTTAGGTTTAGGGTACGCGTTAGGGTTAGGGTAGTTATTAAACCTATCCCACACTCTAGATACCCCTTAGCACGTAAAGGAATATTATTTGGGGTTCCAGCCATGGAGTAGAGTTTAGACACAAGGATAAGATAAGGAACACACCCATTATAAAGAAATCACATTAGGATTCCCTTTTTAAGCCATTCCTTAAAACACTAGTGCTTAGGAAATCTATTGGAGGCAGAAACAGTCAAGGGTAGCCTAGGGTTAGGGTTAGGCTTAGGGTTAGGGTTACGGTACGGCTTAGGGTACGGGTTCGGGGAGGGGTTCGGGTACGGCGTAGGGTATGGGTTAGGGTTAGGGTTAGGTTTAGTGTTAGGGTTAGGGCTCGGTTTAGGGTACGGGTTAGGATTAGGGTACGTGTTAGGGTTAGGGTAGGGGTTAGGGTTAGGGTAGTTATTAAACCTATCCCACTCTCTAGATACCCCTTAGCACGTAAAGGAATATTAGTTGGAGGTCCAGCCGTGGAGAAGAGTTTAGAGACTAGGATAAGATAAGGAACACACCTATTATAAAGAAATCACATTAGGATTCTCTTTTTAAGCTGTTCCTTAAAACACTAGTGCTTAGGAAATCTATTGGAGGCAGAAGCAGTCAAGGGTAGCCTAAGGTTAGGGTTAGGCTTAGGGTTAGGCTTAGGGTACGGCTTAGGTTACGGGTTCCGGGAGGTGTTCGGGTACGGCGTAGGGTATGGGTTAGGGTTAGGGTTAGGTTTAGTTTTAGCTTTAGGGCTCGATTTAGGGTACGGTTTAGGGTTAGGGTTAGGGTTAGGGTTAGGGTTAGGGTTAGGGTTAGGGTTAGGGCTCGGCTTAGGGTACGGGTTCGGATTAGGGTACGTGTTAGGGTTAGGGTAGGGGTTAGGGTTAGGGTACGCGTTAGGGTTAGGGTAGTTATTAAACCTATCGCACTGTCTAGATACCCCTTAGCACGTAAAGGAATATTATTTGGAGGTCCAGCCATGGAGAAGAGTCTAGACACTAGGATAAGATAAGGAACACACCCATTATAAAGAAATCACATTAGGATTCTCTTTTTAAGCTGTTCCTTAAAACACTAGTGCTTAGGAAATCTATTGGAGGCAGAAGCAGTCAAGGGAAGCCTAGGGTTAGGATTAGGCTGAGGGTTAGGCTTAGGGTACGGCTTAGGGTACGGGTTCGGGGAGGGGTTCGGGTACAGCGTAGGGTATGTGTTAGGGTTAGGGTTAGGGTTAGTGTTAAGGTTAGGGCTCGGTTTAGGGTACGGGTTAGGATTAGGGTACGTGTTAGGGTTAGGGTAGGGGTTAGAGTTAGGGTACGCGTTAGGGTTAGGGTAGTTATTAAACCTATCCCACTCTCTAGATACCCCTTAGCACGTAAAGGAATATTATTTGGGGGTCCAGCCATGGAGAAGAGTTTAGACACTAGGATAAGATAAGGAACACACCCATTATAAAGAAATCACATTAGGATTCTATTTTTAAGCCGTTCCTTAAAACATTAGTGCTTAGGAAATCTATTGGAGGCAGAAACAGTCAAGGGTAGCCTTGGGTTAGGGTTAGGCTTAGGGTTAGGGTTACGGTATGGCTTAGGGTACGGGTTCGGGGAGGGGTTCGGGTACGGCATAGGGTATGGGTTAGGGTTAGGGTTAGGTTTAGTGTTAGGGTTAGGGCTCGGTTAAGGGAACGGGTTAGGATTAGGGTACGTGTTAGGGTTAGGGTAGGGGTTAGGGTTAGGGTACGCGTTAGGGTTACGGTAGTTATTAAACCTATCCCACTCTCCTGATACCCCTTAGCACGTAAAGGAATATTAGTTGGAGGTCCACCCGTGGAGAAGAGTTTAGACAGTAGGATAAGATAAGGAACACACTTATTATAAAGAAATCACATTAGGATTCTCTTTTTAAGCTGTTCCTTAAAACACTAGTGCTTAGGATATCTATTGGAGGCAGAAGCAGTCAAGGGTAGCCTAAGGTTAGTGTTAGGCTTAGGGTTAGGGTTAGGGTACGGGTTAGTGTACAGGTTCGGGTTAGGGTTAGGGTTAGGGTTAGGGTTAGTGTTAGGGTTAGGGCTCGGTTTAGGGTACAGGTTAGGATTAGGGTACGTGTTAGGGTTAGGGTAGGGGTTAGGGTTAGGGTACGCGTTAGGGTTAGGGTAGTTATTAAACCTATCCCACTCTCTACATACCCCTTAGCACGTAAAGGAATATTATTTGGGCGTCCAGCCATGGAGAAGAGTTTAGACACTAGGATAAGATAAGGAACACACCCATTATAAAGAAATCACATTAGGATTCTCTTTTTAAGCTGTTCCTTAAAACACTAGTGCTTAGGAAATCTATTGGAGGCAGAAGCAGTCAAGGGTAGCCTAGGGTTAGGGTTAGGCTTAGGGTTAGTCTTAGGGTACGGCTTAGGGTACGGGTTCGGGGAGGGGTTCGGGTACGGCGTAGGGTATGTGTTAGGGTTAGGGTTAGGGTTATTGTTAGGGTTAGGGCTCGGTTTAGGGTACGGGTTAGGATTAGGGTACGTGTTAGGGTTAGGGTAGGGGTTAGGGTTAGGGTACGCGTTAGGGTTAGGGTAGTTATTAAACCTATCCCACTCTCTAGATACCCCTTAGCACGTAAAGGAATATTATTTGAGGGTCCAGCCATGGAGAAGAGTTTAGACACTAGGATAAGATAAGGAACACACCCATTATAAAGAAATCACATTAGGATTCTCTTTTTAAGCTGTTCCTTAAAACACTAGTGCTTAGGAAATCTATTGGAGGCAGAAGCAGTCAAGGGTAGCCTAGGGTTAGGGTTAGGCTTAGGGTTAGGCTTAGGGTACGGCTTAGGGTACGGGTACGGGGAGGGGTTCGGGTACGGCGTAGGGTATGGGTTAGGGTTAGGGTTAGGTTTAGTTTTAGCTTTAGGGCTCGGTTTAGGGTACGGGTTAGGATTAGGGTACGTGTTAGGGTTAGGGTAGGGGTTAGGGTTAGGGTACGCGTTAGGGTTAGGGTAGTTAGTAAACCTATCCCACTCTCTAGATACCCCTTAGCACGTAAAGGAATATTATTTGGGTGTCCAGCCACGGAGAAGAGTTTAGACACTAGGATAAGATAAGGAACACACCCATTATAAAGAAATCACATTAGGTTTCTATTTTTAAGCTGTTCCTTAAAACACTAGTGCTTAGGAAATCTATTGGAGGCAGAAGCAGTCAAGGGTAGCCTAGGGTTAGGGTTAGGCTTAGGGTTAGGCTTAGGGTATGGCTTAGGGTACGGGTTCGGGGAGGGGTTCGGGTACGGCGTAGGGTATGTGTTAGGGTTAGGGTTAGGGTTAGTGTTAGGGTTAGGGCTCGGTTTAGGGTACAGATTAGGATTAGGGTACGTGTTAGGGTTAGGGTAGGGTTTAGGGTTAGGGTACGCGTTAGGGTTAGGGTAGTTATTAAACCTATCCCACTCTCTAGATACTCCTTAGCACGTAAAGGAATATTATTTGGGGGTCCAGCCATGGAGAAGAGTTTAGACACTAGGATAAGATAAGGAACACACCCATTATAAAGAAATCACATAAGGATTCTCTTTTTAAGCTGTTCCTTAAAACTCTAGTGCTTAGGAAATCTATTGGAGGCAGAAACAGTCAAGGGTAGCTTAGGGATAGGGTTAGGCTTAGGGTTAGGGTTACGGTACGGCTTAGGATACGGGTTCGGGGAGGGTTTCGGGTACGGCATAGGGTATGGGTTAGGGTTAGGGTTAGGTTTAGTGTTAGGTTTAGGGCTCGGTTAAGGTAACGGGTTAGGATTAGGGTACGTGTTAGGGTTAGGGTAGGGGTTAGGGTTAGGGTACGCGTTAGGGTTAGGCTAGTTATTAAACCTATCCCACTCTCTAGATACCCCTTAGCACGTAAAGGAATATTAGTTGGAGGTCCACCCGTGGAGAAGAGTTTAGACACTAGGATAAGATAAGGAACACACCTATTATAAAGAAATCACATTAGGATTCTCTTTTTAAGCTGTTCCTTAAAACACTAGTGCTTAGGAAATCTATTGGAGGCAGAAGCAGTCAAGGGTAGCCTAAGGTTAGGGTTAGGCTTAGGGTTAGGGTTAGGGTACGGCTTAGTGTACGGGTTCGGGTTCGGGTTAGGGTTAGGGTTAGGGTTAGGGTACGGCTTAGGGTACGGGTTCGGGGAGGGGTTCGGATACGGCGTAGGGTATGTGTTAGGGTTAGGGTTAGGGTTAGTGCTCGGTTTAGGGTACGGGTTAAGATTAGGGTACGTGTTAGGGTTAGGGTAGGGTTTAGGTTTAGGGTACGCGTTAGGGTTAGGGTAGTTATTAAACCTATCCCACACTCTAGATACCCCTTAGCACGTAAAGGAATATTATTTGGGGTTCCAGCCATGGAGTAGAGTTTAGACACAAGGATAAGATAAGGAACACACCCATTATAAAGAAATCACATTAGGATTCCCTTTTTAAGCCATTCCTTAAAACACTAGTGCTTAGGAAATCTATTGGAGGCAGAAACAGTCAAGGGTAGCCTAGGGTTAGGGTTAGGCTTAGGGTTAGGGTTACGGTACGGCTTAGGGTACGGGTTCGGGGAGGGGTTCGGGTACGGCGTAGGGTATGGGTTAGGGTTAGGGTTAGGTTTAGTGTTAGGGTTAGGGCTCGGTTTAGGGTACGGGTTAGGATTAGGGTACGTGTTAGGGTTAGGGTAGGGGTTAGGGTTAGGGAATGCGTTAGGGTTAGGGTAGTTATTAAACCTATCCCACTCTCTAGATACCCCTTAGCACGTAAAGGAATATTAGTTGGAGGTCCAGCCGTGGAGAAGAGTTTAGACACTAGGATAAGATAAGGAACACACCTATTATAAAGAAATCACATTAGGATTCTCTTTTTAAGCTGTTCCTTAAAACACTAGTGCTTAGGAAATCTATTGGAGGCAGAAGCAGTCAAGGGTAGCCTAAGGTTAGGGTTAGGCTTAGGGTTAGGCTTAGGGTACGGCTTAGGTTCCGGGTTCCGGGAGGGGTTCGGGTACGGCGTAGGGTATGGGTTAGGGTTAGGGTTAGGTTTAGTTTTAGCTTTAGGGCTCGATTTAGGGTACGGTTTAGGGTTAGGGTTAGGGTTAGGGTTAGGGTTAGGGTTAGGGTTAGGGTTAGGGCTCGGTTTAGGGTACGGGTTCGGATTAGGGTACGTGTTAGGGTTAGGGTAGGGGTTAGGGTTAGGGTACGCGTTAGGGTTAGGGTAGTTATTAAACCTATCGCACTGTCTAGATACCCCTTAGCACGTAAAGGAATATTATTTGGGGGTCCAGCCATGGAGAAGAGTCTAGACACTAGGATAAGATAAGGAACACACCCATTATAAAGAAATCACATTAGGATTCTCTTTTTAAGCTGTTCCTTAAAACACTAGTGCTTAGGAAATCTATTGGAGGCAGAAGCAGTCAAGGGTAGCCTAGGGTTAGGGTTAGGCTGATGGTTAGGCTTAGGGTACGGCTTAGGGTACGGGATCGGGGAGGGGTTCGGGTACAACGTAGGGTATGTGTTAGGGTTAGGGTTAGGGTTAGTGTTAAGGTTAGGGCTCGGTTTAGGGTACGGGTTAGGATTAGGGTACGTGTTAGGGTTAGGGTAGGGGTTAGAGTTAGGGTACGCGTTAGGGTTAGGGTAGTTATTAAACCTATCCCACTCTCTAGATACCCCTTAGCACGTAAAGGAATATTATTTGGGGGTCCAGCCATGGAGAAGAGTTTAGACACTAGGATAAGATAAGGAACACACCCATTATAAAGAAATCACATTAGGATTCCCTTTTTAAGCTGTTCCTTAAAACACTAGTGTTTAGGAAATCTATTGGAGGCAGAAGCAGTGAAGGGTAGCCTAGGGTTAGGGTTAGGCTTAGGGTTAGGCTTAGGGTACGGCTTAGGGTACGGGTTCGGGGAGGGGTGCGGGTACGGCGTAGGGTATGGGTTAGGGTTAGGGTTAGGGTTAGTGTTAGGGTTAGTGCTCGGTTTAGGGTACGGGTTAGGATTAGGGTACGTGTTAGGGTTAGGGTAGGGGTTAGGGTTAGGGTACGCGTTAGGGTTAGGGTAGTTATTAAACCTATCCCACTCTCTAGATACCCCTTAGCACGTAAAGGAATATTATTTGGGGGTCCAGCCATGGAGAAGAGTTTAGACACTAGGATAAATAAGGAACACACCCATTATAAAGAAATCACATTAGGATTCTCTTTTTAAGCTGTTCCTTAAAACACTACTGCTTAGGAAATCTATTGGAGGCAGAAGCAGTCAAGGGTAGCCTAGGGTTAGGGTTAGGCTTAGGGTTAGGGTTAGGGTACGGCTTAGGGTACGGGTTCGCGGAGGGGTTCGGTTACGGCGTAGGGTATGGGTTAGGGTTAGGGTTAGGGTTAGTGTTAGGGTTAGGGCTCGGTTTAGGGTACGGGTTAGGATTAGGGTACGTGTTAGGGTTAGGGTAGGGGTTAGGGTTAGGGTACGCGTTAGGGTTAGGGTAGTTAGTAAACCTATCCCACTCTCTAGATACCCCTTAGCACGTAAGGGAATATTATTTGGGGGTCCAGCCATGGAGAAGAGTTTAGACATTAGGATAAGATAAGGAACACACCCATTATAAAGAAATCACATTAGGATTCTCTTTTTAAGCTGTTCCTTAAAGCACTAGTGCTTAGGAAATCTATTGGAGGCAGAAGCAGTCAAGGGTAGCCTAGGGTTAGGGTTAGGCTTAGGGTTAGGGTTAGGGTACGGCTTAGGGTACGGTTTCGGGGAGGGGTTCGTGTACGGCGTAGGGTATGGGTTAGGGTTAGGGTTAGGGTTAGTGTTAGGGTTAGGGCTCGGTTTAGGGTACGGGTTCGGATTAGGGTACGTGTTAGGGTTAGGGTAGGGGTTACGGTTAGGGTACGCGTTAGGTTTAGGTTAGTTATTAAACCTATCGCACTGTCTAGATACCCCTTAGCACGTAAAGGAATATTATTTGGGGGTCCAGCCATGGAGAAGAGTCTAGACACTAGGATAAGATAAGGAACACACCCATTATAAAGAAATCACATTAGGATTCTCTTTTTAAGCTGTTCCTTAAAACACTAGTGCTTAGGAAATCTATTGGAGGCAGAAGCAGTCAAGGGAAGCCTAGGGTTAGGATTAGGCTGAGGGTTAGGCTTAGGGTACGGCTTAGGGTACGGGTTCGGGGAGGGGTTCGGGTACAGCGTAGGGTATGTGTTAGGGTTAGGGTTAGGGTTAGTGTTAAGGTTAGGGCTCGGTTTAGGGTACGGGTTAGGATTAGGGTACGTGTTAGGGTTAGGGTAGGGGTTAGAGTTAGGGTACGCGTTAGGGTTAGGGTAGTTATTAAACCTATCCCACTCTCTAGATACCCCTTAGCACGTAAAGGAATATTATTTGGGGGTCCAGCCATGGAGAAGAGTTTAGACACTAGGATAAGATAAGGAACACACCCATTATAAAGAAATCACATTAGGATTCTATTTTTAAGCCGTTCCTTAAAACATTAGTGCTTAGGAAATCTATTGGAGGCAGAAACAGTCAAGGGTAGCCTTGGGTTAGGGTTAGGCTTAGGGTTAGGGTTACGGTATGGCTTAGGGTACGGGTTCGGGGAGGGGTTCGGGTACGGCATAGGGTATGGGTTAGGGTTAGGGTTAGGTTTAGTGTTAGGGTTAGGGCTCGGTTAAGGGAACGGGTTAGGATTAGGGTACGTGTTAGGGTTAGGGTAGGGGTTAGGGTTAGGGTACGCGTTAGGGTTACGGTAGTTATTAAACCTATCCCACTCTCCTGATACCCCTTAGCACGTAAAGGAATATTAGTTGGAGGTTCACCCGTGGAGAAGAGTTTAGACACTAGGATAAGATAAGGAACACACTTATTATAAAGAAATCACATTAGGATTCTCTTTTTAAGCTGTTCCTTAAAACACTAGTGCTTAGGATATCTATTGGAGGAAGAAGCAGTCAAGGGTAGCCTAAGGTTAGTGTTAGGCTTAGGGTTAGGGTTAGGGTACGGGTTAGTGTACAGGTTCGGGTTAGGGTTAGGGTTAGGGTTAGGGTTAGTGTTAGGGTTAGGGCTCGGTTTAGGGTACGGGTTAGGATTAGGGTACGTGTTAGGGTTAGGGTAGGGGTTAGGGTTAGGGTACGCGTTAGGGTTAGGGTAGTTATTAAACCTATCCCACTCTCTAGATACCCCTTAGCACGTAAAGGAATATTATTTGGGGGTCCAGCCATGGAGAAGAGTTTAGACACTAGGATAAGATAAGGAACACACCCATTATAAAGAAGTCACATTAGGATTCTATTTTTAAGCTGTTCCTTAAAACACTAGTGCTTAGGAAATCTATTGGAGGCAGAAGCAGTCAAGGGTAGCCTAGGTTTAGGGTTAGGCTTAGGGTTAGGCTTAGGGTACGGGTTCGGGGAGGGGTTCGGGTACGGCGTAGGGTATGTGTTAGGGTTAGGGTTAGGGTTATTGTTAGGGTTAGGGCTCGGTTTCGGGTACAGGTTAGGATTAGGGTACGTGTTAGGGTTAGGGTAGGGTTTAGGGTTAGGGTACGCTTTAGGGTTAGGGTAGTTATTAAACCTATCCCACTCTCTAGATACCCCTTAGCACGTAAAGGAATATTTTTTGGGGGTCCAGCCATGGAGAAGATTTTAGACACTAGGATAAGATAAGGAACACACCTATTATAAAGAAATCACATTAGGATTCTCTTTTTAAGCTGTTCCTTAAAACACTAGTGCTTAGGAAATCTATTGGAGGCAGAAGCAGTCAAGGGTAGCCTAAGGTTAGGGTTAGGCTTAGGATTAGGGTTAGGGTACGGCTTAGTGTACAGGTTCGGGTTAGGGTTAGGGTTAGGGTTAGGGTTAGTGTTAGGGTTAGGGCTCGGTTTAGGGTACGGGTTAGGATTAGGGTACGTGTTAGGGTTAGGGTAGGGGTTAGGGTTAGGGTACGCGTTAGGATTAGGGTAGTTATTAAACCTATCCCACTCTCTAGATACCCCTTAGCACATAAAGGAATATTATTTGGGGGTCCAGCCATGGAGAAGAGTTTAGACACTAGGATAAGATAAGGAACACACCCATTATAAAGAAATCACATTAGGATTCTCTTTTTAAGCTGTTCCTTAAAACACTAGTGCTTAGGAAATCTATTGGAGGCAGAAGCAGTCAAGGGTAGCCTAGTGTTAGGGTTAGGCTTAGGGTTAGGCTTAGGGTACGGCTTAGGGTACGGGTTCGGGGAGGGGTTCGGGTACGGCGTACGGTATGGGTTAGGGTTAGAGTTAGGTTTAGTTTTAGCTTTAGGGCTCGATTTAGGGTACGGTTTTGGATTAGGGTACGTGTTAGGGTTAGGGTAGGGGTTAGGGTTAGGGTACGCGTTAGGGTTAGGGTAATTATTAAAACTATCCCACTCTCTAGATACCCCTTAGCACGTAAAGGAATATTATTTGGGGGTCCAGCCATGGAGAAGAGTTTAGACACAAGGATAAGATAAGGAACACACCCATTATAAAGAAATCACATTAGGATTCTCTTTTTAAGCCGTTCCTTAAAACACTAGTGCTTGGAAAATCTATTGGAGGCAGAAGCAGTCACGGGTAGCATAGGGTTAGCGTTAGGCTTAGCTTTAGGCTTAAGGTACGGCTTAGTGTACGGGTTCGGGGAGGGGTTCGGGTACGGCGTAGGGTATGGGTTAGGGTTAGGGTTAGGGTTAGTGTTAGGATTAGGGCTCGGTTTAGGGTATGGGTAAGGATTAGGATACGTGTTAGGGTTAGGGTAGGGGTTAGGGTTAGGGTACGCGTTAGGGTTAGGGTAGTTATTAAACCTATCCCACTCTCTACATACCCCTTAGCACGTAAAGGAATATTATTTGGGCGTCCAGCCATGGAGAAGAGTTTAGACACTAGGATAAGATAAGGAACACACCCATTATAAAGAAATCACATTAGGTTTCTATTTTTAAGCTGTTCCTTAAAACACTAGTGCTTAGGAAATCTATTGGAGGCAGAAGCAGTCAAGGGTAGCCTAGGGTTAGGGTTAGGCTTAGGGTTAGGCTTAGGGTATGGCTTAGGGTACGGGTTCGGGGAGGGGTTCGGGTACGGCGTAGGGTATGTGTTAGGGTTAGGGTTAGGGTTAGTGTTAGGGTTAGGGCTCGGTTTAGGGTACAGATTAGGATTAGGGTACGTGTTAGGGTTAGGGTAGGGTTTAGGGTTAGGGTACGCGTTAGGGTTAGGGTAGTTATTAAACCTATCCCACTCTCTAGATACTCCTTAGCACGTAAAGGAATATTATTTGGGGGTCCAGCCATGGAGAAGAGTTTAGACACTAGGATAAGATAAGGAACACACCCATTATAAAGAAATCACATAAGGATTCTCTTTTTAAGCTGTTCCTTAAAACTCTAGTGCTTAGGAAATCTATTGGAGGCAGAAACAGTCAAGGGTAGCTTAGGGATAGGGTTAGGCTTAGGGTTAGGGTTACGGTACGGCTTAGGATACGGGTTCGGGGAGGGTTTCGGGTACGGCATAGGGTATGGGTTAGGGTTAGGGTTAGGTTTAGTGTTAGGTTTAGGGCTCGGTTAAGGTAACGGGTTAGGATTAGGGTACGTGTTAGGGTTAGGGTAGGGGTTAGGGTTAGGGTACGCGTTAGGGTTAGGCTAGTTATTAAACCTATCCCACTCTCTAGATACCCCTTAGCACGTAAAGGAATATTAGTTGGAGGTCCACCCGTGGAGAAGAGTTTAGACACTAGGATAAGATAAGGAACACACCTATTATAAAGAAATCACATTAGGATTCTCTTTTTAAGCTGTTCCTTAAAACACTAGTGCTTAGGAAATCTATTGGAGGCAGAAGCAGTCAAGGGTAGCCTAAGGTTAGGGTTAGGCTTAGGGTTAGGGTTAGGGTACGGCTTAGTGTACGGGTTCGGGTTAGGGTTAGGGTTAGGGTTAGGGTTAGGGTTAGGGTACGGCTTAGGGTACAGGTTCGGGGAGGGGTTCGGATACGGCGTAGGGTATGTGTTAGGGTTAGGGTTAGGGTTAGTGCTCGGTTTAGGGTACGGGTTAAGATTAGGGTACGTGTTAGGGTTAGGGTAGGGTTTAGGTTTAGGGTACGCGTTAGGGTTAGGGTAGTTATGAAACCTATCCCACACTCTAGATACCCCTTAGCACGTAAAGGAATATTATTTGGGGTTCCAGCCATGGAGTAGAGTTTAGACACAAGGATAAGATAAGGAACACACCCATTATAAAGAAATCACATTAGGATTCCCTTTTTAAGCCATTCCTTAAAACACTAGTGCTTAGGAAATCTATTGGAGGCAGAAACAGTCAAGGGTAGCCTAGGGTTAGGGTTAGGCTTAGGGTTAGGGTTACGGTACGGCTTAGGGTACGGGTTCGGGGAGGGGTTCGGGTACGGCGTAGGGTATGGGTTAGGGTTAGGGTTAGGTTTAGTGTTAGGGTTAGGGCTCGGTTTAGGGTACGGGTTAGGATTAGGGTACGTGTTAGGGTTAGGGTAGGGGTTAGGGTTAGGGAATGCGTTAGGGTTAGGGTAGTTATTAAACCTATCCCACTCTCTAGATACCCCTTAGCACGTAAAGGAATATTAGTTGGAGGTCCAGCCGTGGAGAAGAGTTTAGAGACTAGGATAAGATAAGGAACACACCTATTATAAAGAAATCACATTAGGATTCTCTTTTTAAGCTGTTCCTTAAAACACTAGTGCTTAGGAAATCTATTGGAGGCAGAAGCAGTCAAGGGTAGCCTAAGGTTAGGGTTAGGCTTAGGGTTAGGCTTAGGGTACGGCTTAGGTTACGGGTTCCGGGAGGTGTTCGGGTACGGCGTAGGGTATGGGTTAGGGTTAGGGTTAGGTTTAGTTTTAGCTTTAGGGCTCGATTTAGGGTACGGTTTAGGGTTAGGGTTAGGGTTAGGGTTAGGGTTAGGGTTAGGGTTAGGGTTAGGGCTCGGCTTAGGGTACGGGTTCGGATTAGGGTACGTGTTAGGGTTAGGGTAGGGGTTAGGGTTAGGGTACGCGTTAGGGTTAGGGTAGTTATTAAACCTATCGCACTGTCTAGATACCCCTTAGCACGTAAAGGAATATTATTTGGGGGTCCAGCCATGGAGAAGAGTCTAGACACTAGGATAAGATAAGGAACACACCCATTATAAAGAAATCACATTAGGATTCTCTTTTTAAGCTGTTCCTTAAAACACTAGTGCTTAGGAAATCTATTGGAGGCAGAAGCAGTCAAGGGAAGCCTAGGGTTAGGATTAGGCTGAGGGTTAGGCTTAGGGTACGGCTTAGGGTACGGGTTCGGGGAGGGGTTCGGGTACGGCGTACGGTATGGGTTAGGGTTAGAGTTAGGTTTAGTTTTAGCTTTAGGGCTCGATTTAGGGTACGGTTTTGGATTAGGGTACGTGTTAGGGTTAGGGTAGGGGTTAGGGTTAGGGTACGCGTTAGGGTTAGGGTAATTATTAAAACTATCCCACTCTCTAGATACCCCTTAGCACGTAAAGGAATATTATTTGGGGGTCCAGCCATGGAGAAGAGTTTAGACACAAGGATAAGATAAGGAACACACCCATTATAAAGAAATCACATTAGGATTCTCTTTTTAAGCCGTTCCTTAAAACACTAGTGCTTGGAAAATCTATTGGAGGCAGAAGCAGTCACGGGTAGCATAGGGTTAGCGTTAGGCTTAGCTTTAGGCTTAAGGTACGGCTTAGTGTACGGGTTCGGGGAGGGGTTCGGGTACGGCGTAGGGTATGGGTTAGGGTTAGGGTTAGGGTTAGTGTTAGGATTAGGGCTCGGTTTAGGGTATGGGTAAGGATTAGGATACGTGTTAGGGTTAGGGTAGGGGTTAGGGTTAGGGTACGCGTTAGGGTTAGGGTAGTTATTAAACCTATCCCACTCTCTACATACCCCTTAGCACGTAAAGGAATATTATTTGGGCGTCCAGCCATGGAGAAGAGTTTAGACACTAGGATAAGATAAGGAACACACCCATTATAAAGAAATCACATTAGGTTTCTATTTTTAAGCTGTTCCTTAAAACACTAGTGCTTAGGAAATCTATTGGAGGCAGAAGCAGTCAAGGGTAGCCTAGGGTTAGGGTTAGGCTTAGGGTTAGGCTTAGGGTATGGCTTAGGGTACGGGTTCGGGGAGGGGTTCGGGTACGGCGTAGGGTATGTGTTAGGGTTAGGGTTAGGGTTAGTGTTAGGGTTAGGGCTCGGTTTAGGGTACAGATTAGGATTAGGGTACGTGTTAGGGTTAGGGTAGGGTTTAGGGTTAGGGTACGCGTTAGGGTTAGGGTAGTTATTAAACCTATCCCACTCTCTAGATACTCCTTAGCACGTAAAGGAATATTATTTGGGGGTCCAGCCATGGAGAAGAGTTTAGACACTAGGATAAGATAAGGAACACACCCATTATAAAGAAATCACATAAGGATTCTCTTTTTAAGCTGTTCCTTAAAACTCTAGTGCTTAGGAAATCTATTGGAGGCAGAAACAGTCAAGGGTAGCTTAGGGATAGGGTTAGGCTTAGGGTTAGGGTTACGGTACGGCTTAGGATACGGGTTCGGGGAGGGTTTCGGGTACGGCATAGGGTATGGGTTAGGGTTAGGGTTAGGTTTAGTGTTAGGTTTAGGGCTCGGTTAAGGTAACGGGTTAGGATTAGGGTACGTGTTAGGGTTAGGGTAGGGGTTAGGGTTAGGGTACGCGTTAGGGTTAGGCTAGTTATTAAACCTATCCCACTCTCTAGATACCCCTTAGCACGTAAAGGAATATTAGTTGGAGGTCCACCCGTGGAGAAGAGTTTAGACACTAGGATAAGATAAGGAACACACCTATTATAAAGAAATCACATTAGGATTCTCTTTTTAAGCTGTTCCTTAAAACACTAGTGCTTAGGAAATCTATTGGAGGCAGAAGCAGTCAAGGGTAGCCTAAGGTTAGGGTTAGGCTTAGGGTTAGGGTTAGGGTACGGCTTAGTGTACGGGTTCGGGTTAGGGTTAGGGTTAGGGTTAGGGTTAGGGTTAGGGTACGGCTTAGGGTACAGGTTCGGGGAGGGGTTCGGATACGGCGTAGGGTATGTGTTAGGGTTAGGGTTAGGGTTAGTGCTCGGTTTAGGGTACGGGTTAAGATTAGGGTACGTGTTAGGGTTAGGGTAGGGTTTAGGTTTAGGGTACGCGTTAGGGTTAGGGTAGTTATGAAACCTATCCCACACTCTAGATACCCCTTAGCACGTAAAGGAATATTATTTGGGGTTCCAGCCATGGAGTAGAGTTTAGACACAAGGATAAGATAAGGAACACACCCATTATAAAGAAATCACATTAGGATTCCCTTTTTAAGCCATTCCTTAAAACACTAGTGCTTAGGAAATCTATTGGAGGCAGAAACAGTCAAGGGTAGCCTAGGGTTAGGGTTAGGCTTAGGGTTAGGGTTACGGTACGGCTTAGGGTACGGGTTCGGGGAGGGGTTCGGGTACGGCGTAGGGTATGGGTTAGGGTTAGGGTTAGGTTTAGTGTTAGGGTTAGGGCTCGGTTTAGGGTACGGGTTAGGATTAGGGTACGTGTTAGGGTTAGGGTAGGGGTTAGGGTTAGGGAATGCGTTAGGGTTAGGGTAGTTATTAAACCTATCCCACTCTCTAGATACCCCTTAGCACGTAAAGGAATATTAGTTGGAGGTCCAGCCGTGGAGAAGAGTTTAGAGACTAGGATAAGATAAGGAACACACCTATTATAAAGAAATCACATTAGGATTCTCTTTTTAAGCTGTTCCTTAAAACACTAGTGCTTAGGAAATCTATTGGAGGCAGAAGCAGTCAAGGGTAGCCTAAGGTTAGGGTTAGGCTTAGGGTTAGGCTTAGGGTACGGCTTAGGTTACGGGTTCCGGGAGGTGTTCGGGTACGGCGTAGGGTATGGGTTAGGGTTAGGGTTAGGTTTAGTTTTAGCTTTAGGGCTCGATTTAGGGTACGGTTTAGGGTTAGGGTTAGGGTTAGGGTTAGGGTTAGGGTTAGGGTTAGGGTTAGGGCTCGGCTTAGGGTACGGGTTCGGATTAGGGTACGTGTTAGGGTTAGGGTAGGGGTTAGGGTTAGGGTACGCGTTAGGGTTAGGGTAGTTATTAAACCTATCGCACTGTCTAGATACCCCTTAGCACGTAAAGGAATATTATTTGGGGGTCCAGCCATGGAGAAGAGTCTAGACACTAGGATAAGATAAGGAACACACCCATTATAAAGAAATCACATTAGGATTCTCTTTTTAAGCTGTTCCTTAAAACACTAGTGCTTAGGAAATCTATTGGAGGCAGAAGCAGTCAAGGGAAGCCTAGGGTTAGGATTAGGCTGAGGGTTAGGCTTAGGGTACGGCTTAGGGTACGGGTTCGGGGAGGGGTTCGGGTACAGCGTAGGGTATGTGTTAGGGTTAGGGTTAGGGTTAGTGTTAAGGTTAGGGCTCGGTTTAGGGTACGGGTTAGGATTAGGGTACGTGTTAGGGTTAGGGTAGGGGTTAGAGTTAGGGTACGCGTTAGGGTTAGGGTAGTTATTAAACCTATCCCACTCTCTAGATACCCCTTAGCACGTAAAGGAATATTATTTGGGGGTCCAGCCATGGAGAAGAGTTTAGACACTAGGATAAGATAAGGAACACACCCATTATAAAGAAATCACATTAGGATTCTATTTTTAAGCCGTTCCTTAAAACATTAGTGCTTAGTAAATCTATTGGAGGCAGAAACAGTCAAGGGTAGCCTTGGGTTAGGGTTAGGCTTAGGGTTAGGGTTACGGTATGGCTTAGGGTACGGGTTCGGGGAGGGGTTCGGGTACGGCATAGGGTATGGGTTAGGGTTAGGGTTAGGTTTAGTGTTAGGGTTAGGGCTCGGTTAAGGGAACGGGTTAGGATTAGGGTACGTGTTAGGGTTAGGGTAGGGGTTAGGGTTAGGGTACGCGTTAGGGTTACGGTAGTTATTAAACCTATCCCACTCTCCTGATACCCCTTAGCACGTAAAGGAATATTAGTTGGAGGTCCACCCGTGGAGAAGAGTTTAGACACTAGGATAAGATAAGGAACACACTTATTATAAAGAAATCACATTAGGATTCTCTTTTTAAGCTGTTCCTTAAAACACTAGTGCTTAGGATATCTATTGGAGGCAGAAGCAGTCAAGGGTAGCCTAAGGTTAGTGTTAGGCTTAGGGTTAGGGTTAGGGTACGGGTTAGTGTACAGGTTCGGGTTAGGGTTAGGGTTAGGGTTAGGGTTAGTGTTAGGGTTAGGGCTCGGTTTAGGGTACAGGTTAGGATTAGGGTACGTGTTAGGGTTAGGGTAGGGGTTAGGGTTAGGGTACGCGTTAGGGTTAGGGTAGTTATTAAACCTATCCCACTCTCTACATACCCCTTAGCACGTAAAGGAATATTATTTGGGCGTCCAGCCATGGAGAAGAGTTTAGACACTAGGATAAGATAAGGAACACACCCATTATAAAGAAATCACATTAGGATTCTCTTTTTAAGCTGTTCCTTAAAACACTAGTGCTTAGGAAATCTATTGGAGGCAGAAGCAGTCAAGGGTAGCCTAGGGTTAGGGTTAGGCTTAGGGTTAGTCTTAGGGTACGGCTTAGGGTACGGGTTCGGGGAGGGGTTCGGGTACGGCGTAGGGTATGTGTTAGGGTTAGGGTTAGGGTTATTGTTAGGGTTAGGGCTCGGTTTAGGGTACGGGTTAGGATTAGGGTACGTGTTAGGGTTAGGGTAGGGGTTAGGGTTAGGGTACGCGTTAGGGTTAGGGTAGTTATTAAACCTATCCCACTCTCTAGATACCCCTTAGCACGTAAAGGAATATTATTTGAGGGTCCAGCCATGGAGAAGAGTTTAGACACTAGGATAAGATAAGGAACACACCCATTATAAAGAAATCACATTAGGATTCTCTTTTTAAGCTGTTCCTTAAAACACTAGTGCTTAGGAAATCTATTGGAGGCAGAAGCAGTCAAGGGTAGCCTAGGGTTAGGGTTAGGCTTAGGGTTAGGCTTAGGGTACGGCTTAGGGTACGGGTACGGGGAGGGGTTCGGGTACGGCGTAGGGTATGGGTTAGGGTTAGGGTTAGGTTTAGTTTTAGCTTTAGGGCTCGGTTTAGGGTACGGGTTAGGATTAGGGTACGTGTTAGGGTTAGGGTAGGGGTTAGGGTTAGGGTACGCGTTAGGGTTAGGGTAGTTAGTAAACCTATCCCACTCTCTAGATACCCCTTAGCACGTAAAGGAATATTATTTGGGTGTCCAGCCACGGAGAAGAGTTTAGACACTAGGATAAGATAAGGAACACACCCATTATAAAGAAATCACATTAGGTTTCTATTTTTAAGCTGTTCCTTAAAACACTAGTGCTTAGGAAATCTATTGGAGGCAGAAGCAGTCAAGGGTAGCCTAGGGTTAGGGTTAGGCTTAGGGTTAGGCTTAGGGTATGGCTTAGGGTACGGGTTCGGGGAGGGGTTCGGGTACGGCGTAGGGTATGTGTTAGGGTTAGGGTTAGGGTTAGTGTTAGGGTTAGGGCTCGGTTTAGGGTACAGATTAGGATTAGGGTACGTGTTAGGGTTAGGGTAGGGTTTAGGGTTAGGGTACGCGTTAGGGTTAGGGTAGTTATTAAACCTATCCCACTCTCTAGATACTCCTTAGCACGTAAAGGAATATTATTTGGGGGTCCAGCCATGGAGAAGAGTTTAGACACTAGGATAAGATAAGGAACACACCCATTATAAAGAAATCACATAAGGATTCTCTTTTTAAGCTGTTCCTTAAAACTCTAGTGCTTAGGAAATCTATTGGAGGCAGAAACAGTCAAGGGTAGCTTAGGGATAGGGTTAGGCTTAGGGTTAGGGTTACGGTACGGCTTAGGATACGGGTTCGGGGAGGGTTTCGGGTACGGCATAGGGTATGGGTTAGGGTTAGGGTTAGGTTTAGTGTTAGGTTTAGGGCTCGGTTAAGGTAACGGGTTAGGATTAGGGTACGTGTTAGGGTTAGGGTAGGGGTTAGGGTTAGGGTACGCGTTAGGGTTAGGCTAGTTATTAAACCTATCCCACTCTCTAGATACCCCTTAGCACGTAAAGGAATATTAGTTGGAGGTCCACCCGTGGAGAAGAGTTTAGACACTAGGATAAGATAAGGAACACACCTATTATAAAGAAATCACATTAGGATTCTCTTTTTAAGCTGTTCCTTAAAACACTAGTGCTTAGGAAATCTATTGGAGGCAGAAGCAGTCAAGGGTAGCCTAAGGTTAGGGTTAGGCTTAGGGTTAGGGTTAGGGTACGGCTTAGTGTACGGGTTCGGGTTCGGGTTAGGGTTAGGGTTAGGGTTAGGGTACGGCTTAGGGTACGGGTTCGGGGAGGGGTTCGGATACGGCGTAGGGTATGTGTTAGGGTTAGGGTTAGGGTTAGTGCTCGGTTTAGGGTACGGGTTAAGATTAGGGTACGTGTTAGGGTTAGGGTAGGGTTTAGGTTTAGGGTACGCGTTAGGGTTAGGGTAGTTATTAAACCTATCCCACACTCTAGATACCCCTTAGCACGTAAAGGAATATTATTTGGGGTTCCAGCCATGGAGTAGAGTTTAGACACAAGGATAAGATAAGGAACACACCCATTATAAAGAAATCACATTAGGATTCCCTTTTTAAGCCATTCCTTAAAACACTAGTGCTTAGGAAATCTATTGGAGGCAGAAACAGTCAAGGGTAGCCTAGGGTTAGGGTTAGGCTTAGGGTTAGGGTTACGGTACGGCTTAGGGTACGGGTTCGGGGAGGGGTTCGGGTACGGCGTAGGGTATGGGTTAGGGTTAGGGTTAGGTTTAGTGTTAGGGTTAGGGCTCGGTTTAGGGTACGGGTTAGGATTAGGGTACGTGTTAGGGTTAGGGTAGGGGTTAGGGTTAGGGAATGCGTTAGGGTTAGGGTAGTTATTAAACCTATCCCACTCTCTAGATACCCCTTAGCACGTAAAGGAATATTAGTTGGAGGTCCAGCCGTGGAGAAGAGTTTAGACACTAGGATAAGATAAGGAACACACCTATTATAAAGAAATCACATTAGGATTCTCTTTTTAAGCTGTTCCTTAAAACACTAGTGCTTAGGAAATCTATTGGAGGCAGAAGCAGTCAAGGGTAGCCTAAGGTTAGGGTTAGGCTTAGGGTTAGGCTTAGGGTACGGCTTAGGTTCCGGGTTCCGGGAGGGGTTCGGGTACGGCGTAGGGTATGGGTTAGGGTTAGGGTTAGGTTTAGTTTTAGCTTTAGGGCTCGATTTAGGGTACGGTTTAGGGTTAGGGTTAGGGTTAGGGTTAGGGTTAGGGTTAGGGTTAGGGTTAGGGCTCGGTTTAGGGTACGGGTTCGGATTAGGGTACGTGTTAGGGTTAGGGTAGGGGTTAGGGTTAGGGTACGCGTTAGGGTTAGGGTAGTTATTAAACCTATCGCACTGTCTAGATACCCCTTAGCACGTAAAGGAATATTATTTGGGGGTCCAGCCATGGAGAAGAGTCTAGACACTAGGATAAGATAAGGAACACACCCATTATAAAGAAATCACATTAGGATTCTCTTTTTAAGCTGTTCCTTAAAACACTAGTGCTTAGGAAATCTATTGGAGGCAGAAGCAGTCAAGGGTAGCCTAGGGTTAGGGTTAGGCTGATGGTTAGGCTTAGGGTACGGCTTAGGGTACGGGTTCGGGGAGGGGTTCGGGTACAACGTAGGGTATGTGTTAGGGTTAGGGTTAGGGTTAGTGTTAAGGTTAGGGCTCGGTTTAGGGTACGGGTTAGGATTAGGGTACGTGTTAGGGTTAGGGTAGGGGTTAGAGTTAGGGTACGCGTTAGGGTTAGGGTAGTTATTAAACCTATCCCACTCTCTAGATACCCCTTAGCACGTAAAGGAATATTATTTGGGGGTCCAGCCATGGAGAAGAGTTTAGACACTAGGATAAGATAAGGAACACACCCATTATAAAGAAATCACATTAGGATTCCCTTTTTAAGCTGTTCCTTAAAACACTAGTGTTTAGGAAATCTATTGGAGGCAGAAGCAGTGAAGGGTAGCCTAGGGTTAGGGTTAGGCTTAGGGTTAGGCTTAGGGTACGGCTTAGGGTACGGGTTCGGGGAGGGGTGCGGGTACGGCGTAGGGTATGGGTTAGGGTTAGGGTTAGGGTTAGTGTTAGGGTTAGTGCTCGGTTTAGGGTACGGGTTAGGATTAGGGTACGTGTTAGGGTTAGGGTAGGGGTTAGGGTTAGGGTACGCGTTAGGGTTAGGGTAGTTATTAAACCTATCCCACTCTCTAGATACCCCTTAGCACGTAAAGGAATATTATTTGGGGGTCCAGCCATGGAGAAGAGTTTAGACACTAGGATAAATAAGGAACACACCCATTATAAAGAAATCACATTAGGATTCTCTTTTTAAGCTGTTCCTTAAAACACTACTGCTTAGGAAATCTATTGGAGGCAGAAGCAGTCAAGGGTAGCCTAGGGTTAGGGTTAGGCTTAGGGTTAGGGTTAGGGTACGGCTTAGGGTACGGGTTCGCGGAGGGGTTCGGTTACGGCGTAGGGTATGGGTTAGGGTTAGGGTTAGGGTTAGTGTTAGGGTTAGGGCTCGGTTTAGGGTACGGGTTAGGATTAGGGTACGTGTTAGGGTTAGGGTAGGGGTTAGGGTTAGGGTACGCGTTAGGGTTAGGGTAGTTAGTAAACCTATCCCACTCTCTAGATACCCCTTAGCACGTAAGGGAATATTATTTGGGGGTCCAGCCATGGAGAAGAGTTTAGACATTAGGATAAGATAAGGAACACACCCATTATAAAGAAATCACATTAGGATTCTCTTTTTAAGCTGTTCCTTAAAGCACTAGTGCTTAGGAAATCTATTGGAGGCAGAAGCAGTCAAGGGTAGCCTAGGGTTAGGGTTAGGCTTAGGGTTAGGGTTAGGGTACGGCTTAGGGTACGGTTTCGGGGAGGGGTTCGTGTACGGCGTAGGGTATGGGTTAGGGTTAGGGTTAGGGTTAGTGTTAGGGTTAGGGCTCGGTTTAGGGTACGGGTTCGGATTAGGGTACGTGTTAGGGTTAGGGTAGGGGTTACGGTTAGGGTACGCGTTAGGTTTAGGTTAGTTATTAAACCTATCGCACTGTCTAGATACCCCTTAGCACGTAAAGGAATATTATTTGGGGGTCCAGCCATGGAGAAGAGTCTAGACACTAGGATAAGATAAGGAACACACCCATTATAAAGAAATCACATTAGGATTCTCTTTTTAAGCTGTTCCTTAAAACACTAGTGCTTAGGAAATCTATTGGAGGCAGAAGCAGTCAAGGGAAGCCTAGGGTTAGGATTAGGCTGAGGGTTAGGCTTAGGGTACGGCTTAGGGTACGGGTTCGGGGAGGGGTTCGGGTACAGCGTAGGGTATGTGTTAGGGTTAGGGTTAGGGTTAGTGTTAAGGTTAGGGCTCGGTTTAGGGTACGGGTTAGGATTAGGGTACGTGTTAGGGTTAGGGTAGGGGTTAGAGTTAGGGTACGCGTTAGGGTTAGGGTAGTTATTAAACCTATCCCACTCTCTAGATACCCCTTAGCACGTAAAGGAATATTATTTGGGGGTCCAGCCATGGAGAAGAGTTTAGACACTAGGATAAGATAAGGAACACACCCATTATAAAGAAATCACATTAGGATTCTATTTTTAAGCCGTTCCTTAAAACATTAGTGCTTAGGAAATCTATTGGAGGCAGAAACAGTCAAGGGTAGCCTTGGGTTAGGGTTAGGCTTAGGGTTAGGGTTACGGTATGGCTTAGGGTACGGGTTCGGGGAGGGGTTCGGGTACGGCATAGGGTATGGGTTAGGGTTAGGGTTAGGTTTAGTGTTAGGGTTAGGGCTCGGTTAAGGGAACGGGTTAGGATTAGGGTACGTGTTAGGGTTAGGGTAGGGGTTAGGGTTAGGGTACGCGTTAGGGTTACGGTAGTTATTAAACCTATCCCACTCTCCTGATACCCCTTAGCACGTAAAGGAATATTAGTTGGTGGTCCACCCGTGGAGAAGAGTTTAGACACTAGGATAAGATAAGGAACACACTTATTATAAAGAAATCACATTAGGATTCTCTTTTTAAGCTGTTCCTTAAAACACTAGTGCTTAGGATATCTATTGGAGGCAGAAGCAGTCAAGGGTAGCCTAAGGTTAGTGTTAGGCTTAGGGTTAGGGTTAGGGTACGGGTTAGTGTACAGGTTCGGGTTAGGGTTAGGGTTAGGGTTAGGGTTAGTGTTAGGGTTAGGGCTCGGTTTAGGGTACGGGTTAGGATTAGGGTACGTGTTAGGGTTAGGGTAGGGGTTAGGGTTAGGGTACGCGTTAGGGTTAGGGTAGTTATTAAACCTATCCCACTCTCTAGATACCCCTTAGCACGTAAAGGAATATTATTTGGGGGTCCAGCCATGGAGAAGAGTTTAGACACTAGGATAAGATAAGGAACACACCCATTATAAAGAAGTCACATTAGGATTCTATTTTTAAGCTGTTCCTTAAAACACTAGTGCTTAGGAAATCTATTGGAGGCAGAAGCAGTCAAGGGTAGCCTAGGTTTAGGGTTAGGCTTAGGGTTAGGCTTAGGGTTAGGCTTAGGGTACGGGTTCGGGGAGGGGTTCGGGTACGGCGTAGGGTATGTGTTAGGGTTAGGGTTAGGGTTATTGTTAGGGTTAGGGCTCGGTTTCGGGTACAGGTTAGGATTAGGGTACGTGTTAGGGTTAGGGTAGGGTTTAGGGTTAGGGTACGCTTTAGGGTTAGGGTAGTTATTAAACCTATCCCACTCTCTAGATACCCCTTAGCACGTAAAGGAATATTTTTTGGGGGTCCAGCCATGGAGAAGATTTTAGACACTAGGATAAGATAAGGAACACACCTATTATAAAGAAATCACATTAGGATTCTCTTTTTAAGCTGTTCCTTAAAACACTAGTGCTTAGGAAATCTATTGGAGGCAGAAGCAGTCAAGGGTAGCCTAAGGTTAGGGTTAGGCTTAGGATTAGGGTTAGGGTACGGCTTAGTGTACAGGTTCGGGTTAGGGTTAGGGTTAGGGTTAGGGTTAGTGTTAGGGTTAGGGCTCGGTTTAGGGTACGGGTTAGGATTAGGGTACGTGTTAGGGTTAGGGTAGGGGTTAGGGTTAGGGTACGCGTTAGGATTAGGGTAGTTATTAAACCTATCCCACTCTCTAGATACCCCTTAGCACATAAAGGAATATTATTTGGGGGTCCAGCCATGGAGAAGAGTTTAGACACTAGGATAAGATAAGGAACACACCCATTATAAAGAAATCACATTAGGATTCTCTTTTTAAGCTGTTCCTTAAAACACTAGTGCTTAGGAAATCTATTGGAGGCAGAAGCAGTCAAGGGTAGCCTAGTGTTAGGGTTAGGCTTAGGGTTAGGCTTAGGGTACGGCTTAGGGTACGGGTTCGGGGAGGGGTTCGGGTACGGCGTAGGGTATGGGTTAGGGTTAGAGTTAGGTTTAGTTTTAGCTTTAGGGCTCGATTTAGGGTACGGTTTTGGATTAGGGTACGTGTTAGGGTTAGGGTAGGGGTTAGGGTTAGGGTACGCGTTAGGGTTAGGGTAATTATTAAAACTATCCCACTCTCTAGATACCCCTTAGCACGTAAAGGAATATTATTTGGGGGTCCAGCCATGGAGAAGAGTTTAGACACAAGGATAAGATAAGGAACACACCCATTATAAAGAAATCACATTAGGATTCTCTTTTTAAGCCGTTCCTTAAAACACTAGTGCTTGGAAAATCTATTGGAGGCAGAAGCAGTCACGGGTAGCATAGGGTTAGCGTTAGGCTTAGCTTTAGGCTTAAGGTACGGCTTAGTGTACGGGTTCGGGGAGGGGTTCGGGTACGGCGTAGGGTATGTGTTAGGGTTAGGGTTAGGGTTAGTGTTAGGGTTAGGGCTCGGTTTAGGGTACAGATTAGGATTAGGGTACGTGTTAGGGTTAGGGTAGGGTTTAGGGTTAGGGTACGCGTTAGGGTTAGGGTAGTTATTAAACCTATCCCACTCTCTAGATACTCCTTAGCACGTAAAGGAATATTATTTGGGGGTCCAGCCATGGAGAAGAGTTTAGACACTAGGATAAGATAAGGAACACACCCATTATAAAGAAATCACATAAGGATTCTCTTTTTAAGCTGTTCCTTAAAACTCTAGTGCTTAGGAAATCTATTGGAGGCAGAAACAGTCAAGGGTAGCTTAGGGATAGGGTTAGGCTTAGGGTTAGGGTTACGGTACGGCTTAGGATACGGGTTCGGGGAGGGTTTCGGGTACGGCATAGGGTATGGGTTAGGGTTAGGGTTAGGTTTAGTGTTAGGTTTAGGGCTCGGTTAAGGTAACGGGTTAGGATTAGGGTACGTGTTAGGGTTAGGGTAGGGGTTAGGGTTAGGGTACGCGTTAGGGTTAGGCTAGTTATTAAACCTATCCCACTCTCTAGATACCCCTTAGCACGTAAAGGAATATTAGTTGGAGGTCCACCCGTGGAGAAGAGTTTAGACACTAGGATAAGATAAGGAACACACCTATTATAAAGAAATCACATTAGGATTCTCTTTTTAAGCTGTTCCTTAAAACACTAGTGCTTAGGAAATCTATTGGAGGCAGAAGCAGTCAAGGGTAGCCTAAGGTTAGGGTTAGGCTTAGGGTTAGGGTTAGGGTACGGCTTAGTGTACGGGTTCGGGTTAGGGTTAGGGTTAGGGTTAGGGTTAGGGTACGGCTTAGGGTACGGGTTCGGGGAGGGGTTCGGATACGGCGTAGGGTATGTGTTAGGGTTAGGGTTAGGGTTAGTGCTCGGTTTAGGGTACGGGTTAAGATTAGGGTACGTGTTAGGGTTAGGGTAGGGTTTAGGTTTAGGGTACGCGTTAGGGTTAGGGTAGTTATTAAACCTATCCCACACTCTAGATACCCCTTAGCACGTAAAGGAATATTATTTGGGGTTCCAGCCATGGAGTAGAGTTTAGACACAAGGATAAGATAAGGAACACACCCATTATAAAGAAATCACATTAGGATTCCCTTTTTAAGCCATTCCTTAAAACACTAGTGCTTAGGAAATCTATTGGAGGCAGAAACAGTCAAGGGTAGCCTAGGGTTAGGGTTAGGCTTAGGGTTAGGGTTACGGTACGGCTTAGGGTACGGGTTCGGGGAGGGGTTCGGGTACGGCGTAGGGTATGGGTTAGGGTTAGGGTTAGGTTTAGTGTTAGGGTTAGGGCTCGGTTTAGGGTACGGGTTAGGATTAGGGTACGTGTTAGGGTTAGGGTAGGGGTTAGGGTTAGGGAATGCGTTAGGGTTAGGGTAGTTATTAAACCTATCCCACTCTCTAGATACCCCTTAGCACGTAAAGGAATATTAGTTGGAGGTCCAGCCGTGGAGAAGAGTTTAGAGACTAGGATAAGATAAGGAACACACCTATTATAAAGAAATCACATTAGGATTCTCTTTTTAAGCTGTTCCTTAAAACACTAGTGCTTAGGAAATCTATTGGAGGCAGAAGCAGTCAAGGGTAGCCTAAGGTTAGGGTTAGGCTTAGGGTTAGGCTTAGGGTACGGCTTAGGTTACGGGTTCCGGGAGGTGTTCGGGTACGGCGTAGGGTATGGGTTAGGGTTAGGGTTAGGTTTAGTTTTAGCTTTAGGGCTCGATTTAGGGTACGGTTTAGGGTTAGGGTTAGGGTTAGGGTTAGGGTTAGGGTTAGGGTTAGGGTTAGGGCTCGGCTTAGGGTACGGGTTCGGATTAGGGTACGTGTTAGGGTTAGGGTAGGGGTTAGGGTTAGGGTACGCGTTAGGGTTAGGGTAGTTATTAAACCTATCGCACTGTCTAGATACCCCTTAGCACGTAAAGGAATATTATTTGGGGGTCCAGCCATGGAGAAGAGTCTAGACACTAGGATAAGATAAGGAACACACCCATTATAAAGAAATCACATTAGGATTCTCTTTTTAAGCTGTTCCTTAAAACACTAGTGCTTAGGAAATCTATTGGAGGCAGAAGCAGTCAAGGGAAGCCTAGGGTTAGGATTAGGCTGAGGGTTAGGCTTAGGGTACGGCTTAGGGTACGGGTTCGGGGAGGGGTTCGGGTACAGCGTAGGGTATGTGTTAGGGTTAGGGTTAGGGTTAGTGTTAAGGTTAGGGCTCGGTTTAGGGTACGGGTTAGGATTAGGGTACGTGTTAGGGTTAGGGTAGGGGTTAGAGTTAGGGTACGCGTTAGGGTTAGGGTAGTTATTAAACCTATCCCACTCTCTAGATACCCCTTAGCACGTAAAGGAATATTATTTGGGGGTCCAGCCATGGAGAAGAGTTTAGACACTAGGATAAGATAAGGAACACACCCATTATAAAGAAATCACATTAGGATTCTATTTTTAAGCCGTTCCTTAAAACATTAGTGCTTAGGAAATCTATTGGAGGCAGAAACAGTCAAGGGTAGCCTTGGGTTAGGGTTAGGCTTAGGGTTAGGGTTACGGTATGGCTTAGGGTACGGGTTCGGGGAGGGGTTCGGGTACGGCATAGGGTATGGGTTAGGGTTAGGGTTAGGTTTAGTGTTAGGGTTAGGGCTCGGTTAAGGGAACGGGTTAGGATTAGGGTACGTGTTAGGGTTAGGGTAGGGGTTAGGGTTAGGGTACGCGTTAGGGTTACGGTAGTTATTAAACCTATCCCACTCTCCTGATACCCCTTAGCACGTAAAGGAATCTTAGTTGGAGGTCCACCCGTGGAGAAGAGTTTAGACACTAGGATAAGATAAGGAACACACTTATTATAAAGAAATCACATTAGGATTCTCTTTTTAAGCTGTTCCTTAAAACACTAGTGCTTAGGATATCTATTGGAGGCAGAAGCAGTCAAGGGTAGCCTAAGGTTAGTGTTAGGCTTAGGGTTAGGGTTAGGGTACGGGTTAGTGTACAGGTTCGGGTTAGGGTTAGGGTTAGGGTTAGGGTTAGTCTTAGGGTTAGGGCTCGGTTTAGGGTACAGGTTAGGATTAGGGTACGTGTTAGGGTTAGGGTAGGGGTTAGGGTTAGGGTACGCGTTAGGGTTAGGGTAGTTATTAAACCTATCCCACTCTCTACATACCCCTTAGCACGTAAAGGAATATTATTTGGGCGTCCAGCCATGGAGAAGAGTTTAGACACTAGGATAAGATAAGGAACACACCCATTATAAAGAAATCACATTAGGATTCTCTTTTTAAGCTGTTCCTTAAAACACTAGTGCTTAGGAAATCTATTGGAGGCAGAAGCAGTCAAGGGTAGCCTAGGGTTAGGGTTAGGCTTAGGGTTAGTCTTAGGGTACGGCTTAGGGTACGGGTTCGGGGAGGGGTTCGGGTACGGCGTAGGGTATGTGTTAGGGTACGGGTTAGGGTTATTGTTAGGGTTAGGGCTCGGTTTAGGGTACGGGTTAGGATTAGGGTACGTGTTAGGGTTAGGGTAGGGGTTAGGGTTAGGGTACGCGTTAGGGTTAGGGTAGTTATTAAACCTATCCCACTCTCTAGATACCCCTTAGCACGTAAAGGAATATTATTTGAGGGTCCAGCCATGGAGAAGAGTTTAGACACTAGGATAAGATAAGGAACACACCCATTATAAAGAAATCACATTAGGATTCTCTTTTTAAGCTGTTCCTTAAAACACTAGTGCTTAGGAAATCTATTGGAGGCAGAAGCAGTCAAGGGTAGCCTAGGGTTAGGGTTAGGCTTAGGGTTAGGCTTAGGGTACGGCTTAGGGTACGGGTACGGGGAGGGGTTCGGGTACGGCGTAGGGTATGGGTTAGGGTTAGGGTTAGGTTTAGTTTTAGCTTTAGGGCTCGGTTTAGGGTACGGGTTAGGATTAGGGTACGTGTTAGGGTTAGGGTAGGGGTTAGGGTTAGGGTACGCGTTAGGGTTAGGGTAGTTAGTAAACCTATCCCACTCTCTAGATACCCCTTAGCACGTAAAGGAATATTATTTGGGTGTCCAGCCACGGAGAAGAGTTTAGACACTAGGATAAGATAAGGAACACACCCATTATAAAGAAATCACATTAGGTTTCTATTTTTAAGCTGTTCCTTAAAACACTAGTGCTTAGGAAATCTATTGGAGGCAGAAGCAGTCAAGGGTAGCCTAGGGTTAGGGTTAGGCTTAGGGTTAGGCTTAGGGTATGGCTTAGGGTACGGGTTCGGGGAGGGGTTCGGGTACGGCGTAGGGTATGTGTTAGGGTTAGGGTTAGGGTTAGTGTTAGGGTTAGGGCTCGGTTTAGGGTACAGATTAGGATTAGGGTACGTGTTAGGGTTAGGGTAGGGTTTAGGGTTAGGGTACGCGTTAGGGTTAGGGTAGTTATTAAACCTATCCCACTCTCTAGATACTCCTTAGCACGTAAAGGAATATTATTTGGGGGTCCAGCCATGGAGAAGAGTTTAGACACTAGGATAAGATAAGGAACACACCCATTATAAAGAAATCACATAAGGATTCTCTTTTTAAGCTGTTCCTTAAAACTCTAGTGCTTAGGAAATCTATTGGAGGCAGAAACAGTCAAGGGTAGCTTAGGGATAGGGTTAGGCTTAGGGTTAGGGTTACGGTACGGCTTAGGATACGGGTTCGGGGAGGGTTTCGGGTACGGCATAGGGTATGGGTTAGGGTTAGGGTTAGGTTTAGTGTTAGGTTTAGGGCTCGGTTAAGGTAACGGGTTAGGATTAGGGTACGTGTTAGGGTTAGGGTAGGGGTTAGGGTTAGGGTACGCGTTAGGGTTAGGCTAGTTATTAAACCTATCCCACTCTCTAGATACCCCTTAGCACGTAAAGGAATATTAGTTGGAGGTCCACCCGTGGAGAAGAGTTTAGACACTAGGATAAGATAAGGAACACACCTATTATAAAGAAATCACATTAGGATTCTCTTTTTAAGCTGTTCCTTAAAACACTAGTGCTTAGGAAATCTATTGGAGGCAGAAGCAGTCAAGGGTAGCCTAAGGTTAGGGTTAGGCTTAGGGTTAGGGTTAGGGTACGGCTTAGTGTACGGGTTCGGGTTAGGGTTAGGGTTAGGGTTAGGGTTAGGGTACGGCTTAGGGTACGGGTTCGAGGAGGGGTTCGGGTACGGCGTAGGGTATGGGTTAGGGTTAGGGTTAGGTTTAGTGTTAGGGTTAGGGCTCGGTTTAGGGTACGGGTTAGGATTAGGGTACGTGTTAGGGTTAGGGTAGGGGTTAGGGTTAGGGAATGCGTTAGGGTTAGGGTAGTTATTAAACCTATCCCACTCTCTAGATACCCCTTAGCACGTAAAGGAATATTAGTTGGAGGTCCAGCCGTGGAGAAGAGTTTAGACACTAGGATAAGATAAGGAACACACCTATTATAAAGAAATCACATTAGGATTCTCTTTTTAAGCTGTTCCTTAAAACACTAGTGCTTAGGAAATCTATTGGAGGCAGAAGCAGTCAAGGGTAGCCTAAGGTTAGGGTTAGGCTTAGGGTTAGGCTTAGGGTACGGCTTAGGTTCCGGGTTCCGGGAGGGGTTCGGGTACGGCGTAGGGTATGGGTTAGGGTTAGGGTTAGGTTTAGTTTTAGCTTTAGGGCTCGATTTAGGGTACGGTTTAGGGTTAGGGTTAGGGTTAGGGTTAGGGTTAGGGTTAGGGTTAGGGCTCGGTTTAGGGTACGGGTTCGGATTAGGGTACGTGTTAGGGTTAGGGTAGGGGTTAGGGTTAGGGTACGCGTTAGGGTTAGGGTAGTTATTAAACCTATCGCACTGTCTAGATACCCCTTAGCACGTAAAGGAATATTATTTGGGGGTCCAGCCATGGAGAAGAGTCTAGACACTAGGATAAGATAAGGAACACACCCATTATAAAGAAATCACATTAGGATTCTCTTTTTAAGCTGTTCCTTAAAACACTAGTGCTTAGGAAATCTATTGGAGGCAGAAGCAGTCAAGGGTAGCCTAGGGTTAGGGTTAGGCTGATGGTTAGGCTTAGGGTACGGCTTAGGGTACGGGATCGGGGAGGGGTTCGGGTACAACGTAGGGTATGTGTTAGGGTTAGGGTTAGGGTTAGTGTTAAGGTTAGGGCTCGGTTTAGGGTACGGGTTAGGATTAGGGTACGTGTTAGGGTTAGGGTAGGGGTTAGAGTTAGGGTACGCGTTAGGGTTAGGGTAGTTATTAAACCTATCCCACTCTCTAGATACCCCTTAGCACGTAAAGGAATATTATTTGGGGGTCCAGCCATGGAGAAGAGTTTAGACACTAGGATAAGATAAGGAACACACCCATTATAAAGAAATCACATTAGGATTCCCTTTTTAAGCTGTTCCTTAAAACACTAGTGTTTAGGAAATCTATTGGAGGCAGAAGCAGTGAAGGGTAGCCTAGGGTTAGGGTTAGGCTTAGGGTTAGGCTTAGGGTACGGCTTAGGGTACGGGTTCGGGGAGGGGTGCGGGTACGGCGTAGGGTATGGGTTAGGGTTAGGGTTAGGGTTAGTGTTAGGGTTAGTGCTCGGTTTAGGGTACGGGTTAGGATTAGGGTACGTGTTAGGGTTAGGGTAGGGGTTAGGGTTAGGGTACGTGTTAGGGTTAGGGTAGTTATTAAACCTATCCCACTCTCTAGATACCCCTTAGCACGTAAAGGAATATTATTTGGGGGTCCAGCCATGGAGAAGAGTTTAGACACTAGGATAAATAAGGAACACACCCATTATAAAGAAATCACATTAGGATTCTCTTTTTAAGCTGTTCCTTAAAACACTACTGCTTAGGAAATCTATTGGAGGCAGAAGCAGTCAAGGGTAGCCTAGGGTTAGGGTTAGGCTTAGGGTTAGGGTTAGGGTACGGCTTAGGGTACGGGTTCGCGGAGGGGTTCGGTTACGGCGTAGGGTATGGGTTAGGGTTAGGGTTAGGGTTAGTGTTAGGGTTAGGGCTCGGTTTAGGGTACGGGTTAGGATTAGGGTACGTGTTAGGGTTAGGGTAGGGGTTAGGGTTAGGGTACGCGTTAGGGTTAGGGTAGTTAGTAAACCTATCCCACTCTCTAGATACCCCTTAGCACGTAAGGGAATATTATTTGGGGGTCCAGCCATGGAGAAGAGTTTAGACATTAGGATAAGATAAGGAACACACCCATTATAAAGAAATCACATTAGGATTCTCTTTTTAAGCTGTTTCTTAAAGCACTAGTGCTTAGGAAATCTATTGGAGGCAGAAGCAGTCAAGGGTAGCCTAGGGTTAGGGTTAGGCTTAGGGTTAGGGTTAGGGTACGGCTTAGGGTACGGTTTCGGGGAGGGGTTCGTGTACGGCGTAGGGTATGGGTTAGGGTTAGGGTTAGGGTTAGTGTTAGGGTTAGGGCTCGGTTTAGGGTACGGGTTCGGATTAGGGTACGTGTTAGGGTTAGGGTAGGGGTTACGGTTAGGGTACGCGTTAGGTTTAGGTTAGTTATTAAACCTATCGCACTGTCTAGATACCCCTTAGCACGTAAAGGAATATTATTTGGGGGTCCAGCCATGGAGAAGAGTCTAGACACTAGGATAAGATAAGGAACACACCCATTATAAAGAAATCACATTAGGATTCTCTTTTTAAGCTGTTCCTTAAAACACTAGTGCTTAGGAAATCTATTGGAGGCAGAAGCAGTCAAGGGAAGCCTAGGGTTAGGATTAGGCTGAGGGTTAGGCTTAGGGTACGGCTTAGGGTACGGGTTCGGGGAGGGGTTCGGGTACAGCGTAGGGTATGTGTTAGGGTTAGGGTTAGGGTTAGTGTTAAGGTTAGGGCTCGGTTTAGGGTACGGGTTAGGATTAGGGTACGTGTTAGGGTTAGGGTAGGGGTTAGAGTTAGGGTACGCGTTAGGGTTAGGGTAGTTATTAAACCTATCCCACTCTCTAGATACCCCTTAGCACGTAAAGGAATATTATTTGGGGGTCCAGCCATGGAGAAGAGTTTAGACACTAGGATAAGATAAGGAACACACCCATTATAAAGAAATCACATTAGGATTCTATTTTTAAGCCGTTCCTTAAAACATTAGTGCTTAGGAAATCTATTGGAGGCAGAAACAGTCAAGGGTAGCCTTGGGTTAGGGTTAGGCTTAGGGTTAGGGTTACGGTATGGCTTAGGGTACGGGTTCGGGGAGGGGTTCGGGTACGGCATAGGGTATGGGTTAGGGTTAGGGTTAGGTTTAGTGTTAGGGTTAGGGCTCGGTTAAGGGAACGGGTTAGGATTAGGGTACGTGTTAGGGTTAGGGTAGGGGTTAGGGTTAGGGTACGCGTTAGGGTTACGGTAGTTATTAAACCTATCCCACTCTCCTGATACCCCTTAGCACGTAAAGGAATATTAGTTGGAGGTCCACCCGTGGAGAAGAGTTTAGACACTAGGATAAGATAAGGAACACACTTATTATAAAGAAATCACATTAGGATTCTCTTTTTAAGCTGTTCCTTAAAACACTAGTGCTTAGGATATCTATTGGAGGCAGAAGCAGTCAAGGGTAGCCTAAGGTTAGTGTTAGGCTTAGGGTTAGGGTTAGGGTACGGGTTAGTGTACAGGTTCGGGTTAGGGTTAGGGTTAGGGTTAGGGTTAGTGTTAGGGTTAGGGCTCGGTTTAGGGTACGGGTTAGGATTAGGGTACGTGTTAGGGTTAGGGTAGGGGTTAGGGTTAGGGTACGCGTTAGGGTTAGGGTAGTTATTAAACCTATCCCACTCTCTAGATACCCCTTAGCACGTAAAGGAATATTATTTGGGGGTCCAGCCATGGAGAAGAGTTTAGACACTAGGATAAGATAAGGAACACACCCATTATAAAGAAGTCACATTAGGATTCTATTTTTAAGCTGTTCCTTAAAACACTAGTGCTTAGGAAATCTATTGGAGGCAGAAGCAGTCAAGGGTAGCCTAGGTTTAGGGTTAGGCTTAGGGTTAGGCTTAGGGTACGGGTTCGGGGAGGGGTTCGGGTACGGCGTAGGGTATGTGTTAGGGTTAGGGTTAGGGTTATTGTTAGGGTTAGGGCTCGGTTTCGGGTACAGGTTAGGATTAGGGTACGTGTTAGGGTTAGGGTAGGGTTTAGGGTTAGGGTACGCTTTAGGGTTAGGGTAGTTATTAAACCTATCCCACTCTCTAGATACCCCTTAGCACGTAAAGGAATATTATTTGGGGGTCCAGCCATGGAGAAGATTTTAGACACTAGGATAAGATAAGGAACACACCTATTATAAAGAAATCACATTAGGATTCTCTTTTTAAGCTGTTCCTTAAAACACTAGTGCTTAGGAAATCTATTGGAGGCAGAAGCAGTCAAGGGTAGCCTAAGGTTAGGGTTAGGCTTAGGATTAGGGTTAGGGTACGGCTTAGTGTACAGGTTCGGGTTAGGGTTAGGGTTAGGGTTAGGGTTAGTGTTAGGGTTAGGGCTCGGTTTAGGGTACGGGTTAGGATTAGGGTACGTGTTAGGGTTAGGGTAGGGGTTAGGGTTAGGGTACGCGTTAGGATTAGGGTAGTTATTAAACCTATCCCACTCTCTAGATACCCCTTAGCACATAAAGGAATATTATTTGGGGGTCCAGCCATGGAGAAGAGTTTAGACACTAGGATAAGATAAGGAACACACCCATTATAAAGAAATCACATTAGGATTCTCTTTTTAAGCTGTTCCTTAAAACACTAGTGCTTAGGAAATCTATTGGAGGCAGAAGCAGTCAAGGGTAGCCTAGTGTTAGGGTTAGGCTTAGGGTTAGGCTTAGGGTACGGCTTAGGGTACGGGTTCGGGGAGGGGTTCGGGTACGGCGTAGGGTATGGGTTAGGGTTAGAGTTAGGTTTAGTTTTAGCTTTAGGGCTCGATTTAGGGTACGGTTTTGGATTAGGGTACGTGTTAGGGTTAGGGTAGGGGTTAGGGTTAGGGTACGCGTTAGGGTTAGGGTAATTATTAAAACTATCCCACTCTCTAGATACCCCTTAGCACGTAAAGGAATATTATTTGGGGGTCCAGCCATGGAGAAGAGTTTAGACACAAGGATAAGATAAGGAACACACCCATTATAAAGAAATCACATTAGGATTCTCTTTTTAAGCCGTTCCTTAAAACACTAGTGCTTGGAAAATCTATTGGAGGCAGAAGCAGTCACGGGTAGCATAGGGTTAGCGTTAGGCTTAGCTTTAGGCTTAAGGTACGGCTTAGTGTACGGGTTCGGGGAGGGGTTCGGGTACGGCGTAGGGTATGGGTTAGGGTTAGGGTTAGGGTTAGTGTTAGGATTAGGGCTCGGTTTAGGGTATGGGTAAGGATTAGGATACGTGTTAGGGTTAGGGTAGGGGTTAGGGTTAGGGTACGCGTTAGGGTTAGGGTAGTTATTAAACCTATCCCACTCTCTACATACCCCTTAGCACGTAAAGGAATATTATTTGGGCGTCCAGCCATGGAGAAGAGTTTAGACACTAGGATAAGATAAGGAACACACCCATTATAAAGAAATCACATTAGGTTTCTATTTTTAAGCTGTTCCTTAAAACACTAGTGCTTAGGAAATCTATTGGAGGCAGAAGCAGTCAAGGGTAGCCTAGGGTTAGGGTTAGGCTTAGGGTTAGGCTTAGGGTATGGCTTAGGGTACGGGTTCGGGGAGGGGTTCGGGTACGGCGTAGGGTATGTGTTAGGGTTAGGGTTAGGGTTAGTGTTAGGGTTAGGGCTCGGTTTAGGGTACAGATTAGGATTAGGGTACGTGTTAGGGTTAGGGTAGGGTTTCGGGTTAGGGTACGCGTTAGGGTTAGGGTAGTTATTAAACCTATCCCACTCTCTAGATACTCCTTAGCACGTAAAGGAATATTATTTGGGGGTCCAGCCATGGAGAAGAGTTTAGACACTAGGATAAGATAAGGAACACACCCATTATAAAGAAATCACATAAGGATTCTCTTTTTAAGCTGTTCCTTAAAACTCTAGTGCTTAGGAAATCTATTGGAGGCAGAAACAGTCAAGGGTAGCTTAGGGATAGGGTTAGGCTTAGGGTTAGGGTTACGGTACGGCTTAGGATACGGGTTCGGGGAGGGTTTCGGGTACGGCATAGGGTATGGGTTAGGGTTAGGGTTAGGTTTAGTGTTAGGTTTAGGGCTCGGTTAAGGTAACGGGTTAGGATTAGGGTACGTGTTAGGGTTAGGGTAGGGGTTAGGGTTAGGGTACGCGTTAGGGTTAGGCTAGTTATTAAACCTATCCCACTCTCTAGATACCCCTTAGCACGTAAAGGAATATTAGTTGGAGGTCCACCCGTGGAGAAGAGTTTAGACACTAGGATAAGATAAGGAACACACCTATTATAAAGAAATCACATTAGGATTCTCTTTTTAAGCTGTTCCTTAAAACACTAGTGCTTAGGAAATCTATTGGAGGCAGAAGCAGTCAAGGGTAGCCTAAGGTTAGGGTTAGGCTTAGGGTTAGGGTTAGGGTACGGCTTAGTGTACGGGTTCGGGTTAGGGTTAGGGTTAGGGTTAGGGTTAGGGTACGGCTTAGGGTACAGGTTCGGGGAGGGGTTCGGATACGGCGTAGGGTATGTGTTAGGGTTAGGGTTAGGGTTAGTGCTCGGTTTAGGGTACGGGTTAAGATTAGGGTACGTGTTAGGGTTAGGGTAGGGTTTAGGTTTAGGGTACGCGTTAGGGTTAGGGTAGTTATGAAACCTATCCCACACTCTAGATACCCCTTAGCACGTAAAGGAATATTATTTGGGGTTCCAGCCATGGAGTAGAGTTTAGACACAAGGATAAGATAAGGAACACACCCATTATAAAGAAATCACATTAGGATTCCCTTTTTAAGCCATTCCTTAAAACACTAGTGCTTAGGAAATCTATTGGAGGCAGAAACAGTCAAGGGTAGCCTAGGGTTAGGGTTAGGCTTAGGGTTAGGGTTACGGTACGGCTTAGGGTACGGGTTCGGGGAGGGGTTCGGGTACGGCGTAGGGTATGGGTTAGGGTTAGGGTTAGGTTTAGTGTTAGGGTTAGGGCTCGGTTTAGGGTACGGGTTAGGATTAGGGTACGTGTTAGGGTTAGGGTAGGGGTTAGGGTTAGGGAATGCGTTAGGGTTAGGGTAGTTATTAAACCTATCCCACTCTCTAGATACCCCTTAGCACGTAAAGGAATATTAGTTGGAGGTCCAGCCGTGGAGAAGAGTTTAGAGACTAGGATAAGATAAGGAACACACCTATTATAAAGAAATCACATTAGGATTCTCTTTTTAAGCTGTTCCTTAAAACACTAGTGCTTAGGAAATCTATTGGAGGCAGAAGCAGTCAAGGGTAGCCTAAGGTTAGGGTTAGGCTTAGGGTTAGGCTTAGGGTACGGCTTAGGTTACGGGTTCCGGGAGGTGTTCGGGTACGGCGTAGGGTATGGGTTAGGGTTAGGGTTAGGTTTAGTTTTAGCTTTAGGGCTCGATTTAGGGTACGGTTTAGGGTTAGGGTTAGGGTTAGGGTTAGGGTTAGGGTTAGGGTTAGGGTTAGGGCTCGGCTTAGGGTACGGGTTCGGATTAGGGTACGTGTTAGGGTTAGGGTAGGGGTTAGGGTTAGGGTACGCGTTAGGGTTAGGGTAGTTATTAAACCTATCGCACTGTCTAGATACCCCTTAGCACGTAAAGGAATATTATTTGGGGGTCCAGCCATGGAGAAGAGTCTAGACACTAGGATAAGATAAGGAACACACCCATTATAAAGAAATCACATTAGGATTCTCTTTTTAAGCTGTTCCTTAAAACACTAGTGCTTAGGAAATCTATTGGAGGCAGAAGCAGTCAAGGGAAGCCTAGGGTTAGGATTAGGCTGAGGGTTAGGCTTAGGGTACGGCTTAGGGTACGGGTTCGGGGAGGGGTTCGGGTACAGCGTAGGGTATGTGTTAGGGTTAGGGTTAGGGTTAGTGTTAAGGTTAGGGCTCGGTTTAGGGTACGGGTTAGGATTAGGGTACGTGTTAGGGTTAGGGTAGGGGTTAGAGTTAGGGTACGCGTTAGGGTTAGGGTAGTTATTAAACCTATCCCACTCTCTAGATACCCCTTAGCACGTAAAGGAATATTATTTGGGGGTCCAGCCATGGAGAAGAGTTTAGACACTAGGATAAGATAAGGAACACACCCATTATAAAGAAATCACATTAGGATTCTATTTTTAAGCCGTTCCTTAAAACATTAGTGCTTAGTAAATCTATTGGAGGCAGAAACAGTCAAGGGTAGCCTTGGGTTAGGGTTAGGCTTAGGGTTAGGGTTACGGTATGGCTTAGGGTACGGGTTCGGGGAGGGGTTCGGGTACGGCATAGGGTATGGGTTAGGGTTAGGGTTAGGTTTAGTGTTAGGGTTAGGGCTCGGTTAAGGGAACGGGTTAGGATTAGGGTACGTGTTAGGGTTAGGGTAGGGGTTAGGGTTAGGGTACGCGTTAGGGTTACGGTAGTTATTAAACCTATCCCACTCTCCTGATACCCCTTAGCACGTAAAGGAATATTAGTTGGAGGTCCACCCGTGGAGAAGAGTTTAGACACTAGGATAAGATAAGGAACACACTTATTATAAAGAAATCACATTAGGATTCTCTTTTTAAGCTGTTCCTTAAAACACTAGTGCTTAGGATATCTATTGGAGGCAGAAGCAGTCAAGGGTAGCCTAAGGTTAGTGTTAGGCTTAGGGTTAGGGTTAGGGTACGGGTTAGTGTACAGGTTCGGGTTAGGGTTAGGGTTAGGGTTAGGGTTAGTGTTAGGGTTAGGGCTCGGTTTAGGGTACAGGTTAGGATTAGGGTACGTGTTAGGGTTAGGGTAGGGGTTAGGGTTAGGGTACGCGTTAGGGTTAGGGTAGTTATTAAACCTATCCCACTCTCTACATACCCCTTAGCACGTAAAGGAATATTATTTGGGCGTCCAGCCATGGAGAAGAGTTTAGACACTAGGATAAGATAAGGAACACACCCATTATAAAGAAATCACATTAGGATTCTCTTTTTAAGCTGTTCCTTAAAACACTAGTGCTTAGGAAATCTATTGGAGGCAGAAGCAGTCAAGGGTAGCCTAGGGTTAGGGTTAGGCTTAGGGTTAGTCTTAGGGTACGGCTTAGGGTACGGGTTCGGGGAGGGGTTCGGGTACGGCGTAGGGTATGTGTTAGGGTTAGGGTTAGGGTTATTGTTAGGGTTAGGGCTCGGTTTAGGGTACGGGTTAGGATTAGGGTACGTGTTAGGGTTAGGGTAGGGGTTAGGGTTAGGGTACGCGTTAGGGTTAGGGTAGTTATTAAACCTATCCCACTCTCTAGATACCCCTTAGCACGTAAAGGAATATTATTTGAGGGTCCAGCCATGGAGAAGAGTTTAGACACTAGGATAAGATAAGGAACACACCCATTATAAAGAAATCACATTAGGATTCTCTTTTTAAGCTGTTCCTTAAAACACTAGTGCTTAGGAAATCTATTGGAGGCAGAAGCAGTCAAGGGTAGCCTAGGGTTAGGGTTAGGCTTAGGGTTAGGCTTAGGGTACGGCTTAGGGTACGGGTACGGGGAGGGGTTCGGGTACGGCGTAGGGTATGGGTTAGGGTTAGGGTTAGGTTTAGTTTTAGCTTTAGGGCTCGGTTTAGGGTACGGGTTAGGATTAGGGTACGTGTTAGGGTTAGGGTAGGGGTTAGGGTTAGGGTACGCGTTAGGGTTAGGGTAGTTAGTAAACCTATCCCACTCTCTAGATACCCCTTAGCACGTAAAGGAATATTATTTGGGTGTCCAGCCACGGAGAAGAGTTTAGACACTAGGATAAGATAAGGAACACACCCATTATAAAGAAATCACATTAGGTTTCTATTTTTAAGCTGTTCCTTAAAACACTAGTGCTTAGGAAATCTATTGGAGGCAGAAGCAGTCAAGGGTAGCCTAGGGTTAGGGTTAGGCTTAGGGTTAGGCTTAGGGTATGGCTTAGGGTACGGGTTCGGGGAGGGGTTCGGGTACGGCGTAGGGTATGTGTTAGGGTTAGGGTTAGGGTTAGTGTTAGGGTTAGGGCTCGGTTTAGGGTACAGATTAGGATTAGGGTACGTGTTAGGGTTAGGGTAGGGTTTAGGGTTAGGGTACGCGTTAGGGTTAGGGTAGTTATTAAACCTATCCCACTCTCTAGATACTCCTTAGCACGTAAAGGAATATTATTTGGGGGTCCAGCCATGGAGAAGAGTTTAGACACTAGGATAAGATAAGGAACACACCCATTATAAAGAAATCACATAAGGATTCTCTTTTTAAGCTGTTCCTTAAAACTCTAGTGCTTAGGAAATCTATTGGAGGCAGAAACAGTCAAGGGTAGCTTAGGGATAGGGTTAGGCTTAGGGTTAGGTTTACGGTACGGCTTAGGATACGGGTTCGGGGAGGGTTTCGGGTACGGCATAGGGTATGGGTTAGGGTTAGGGTTAGGTTTAGTGTTAGGTTTAGGGCTCGGTTAAGGTAACGGGTTAGGATTAGGGTACGTGTTAGGGTTAGGGTAGGGGTTAGGGTTAGGGTACGCGTTAGGGTTAGGCTAGTTATTAAACCTATCCCACTCTCTAGATACCCCTTAGCACGTAAAGGAATATTAGTTGGAGGTCCACCCGTGGAGAAGAGTTTAGACACTAGGATAAGATAAGGAACACACCTATTATAAAGAAATCACATTAGGATTCTCTTTTTAAGCTGTTCCTTAAAACACTAGTGCTTAGGAAATCTATTGGAGGCAGAAGCAGTCAAGGGTAGCCTAAGGTTAGGGTTAGGCTTAGGGTTAGGGTTAGGGTACGGCTTAGTGTACGGGTTCGGGTTCGGGTTAGGGTTAGGGTTAGGGTTAGGGTACGGCTTAGGGTACGGGTTCGGGGAGGGGTTCGGATACGGCGTAGGGTATGTGTTAGGGTTAGGGTTAGGGTTAGTGCTCGGTTTAGGGTACGGGTTAAGATTAGGGTACGTGTTAGGGTTAGGGTAGGGTTTAGGTTTAGGGTACGCGTTAGGGTTAGGGTAGTTATTAAACCTATCCCACACTCTAGATACCCCTTAGCACGTAAAGGAATATTATTTGGGGTTCCAGCCATGGAGTAGAGTTTAGACACAAGGATAAGATAAGGAACACACCCATTATAAAGAAATCACATTAGGATTCCCTTTTTAAGCCATTCCTTAAAACACTAGTGCTTAGGAAATCTATTGGAGGCAGAAACAGTCAAGGGTAGCCTAGGGTTAGGGTTAGGCTTAGGGTTAGGGTTACGGTACGGCTTAGGGTACGGGTTCGGGGAGGGGTTCGGGTACGGCGTAGGGTATGGGTTAGGGTTAGGGTTAGGTTTAGTGTTAGGGTTAGGGCTCGGTTTAGGGTACGGGTTAGGATTAGGGTACGTGTTAGGGTTAGGGTAGGGGTTAGGGTTAGGGAATGCGTTAGGGTTAGGGTAGTTATTAAACCTATCCCACTCTCTAGATACCCCTTAGCACGTAAAGGAATATTAGTTGGAGGTCCAGCCGTGGAGAAGAGTTTAGACACTAGGATAAGATAAGGAACACACCTATTATAAAGAAATCACATTAGGATTCTCTTTTTAAGCTGTTCCTTAAAACACTAGTGCTTAGGAAATCTATTGGAGGCAGAAGCAGTCAAGGGTAGCCTAAGGTTAGGGTTAGGCTTAGGGTTAGGCTTAGGGTACGGCTTAGGTTCCGGGTTCCGGGAGGGGTTCGGGTACGGCGTAGGGTATGGGTTAGGGTTAGGGTTAGGTTTAGTTTTAGCTTTAGGGCTCGATTTAGGGTACGGTTTAGGGTTAGGGTTAGGGTTAGGGTTAGGGTTAGGGTTAGGGTTAGGGTTAGGGCTCGGTTTAGGGTACGGGTTCGGATTAGGGTACGTGTTAGGGTTAGGGTAGGGGTTAGGGTTAGGGTACGCGTTAGGGTTAGGGTAGTTATTAAACCTATCGCACTGTCTAGATACCCCTTAGCACGTAAAGGAATATTATTTGGGGGTCCAGCCATGGAGAAGAGTCTAGACACTAGGATAAGATAAGGAACACACCCATTATAAAGAAATCACATTAGGATTCTCTTTTTAAGCTGTTCCTTAAAACACTAGTGCTTAGGAAATCTATTGGAGGCAGAAGCAGTCAAGGGTAGCCTAGGGTTAGGGTTAGGCTGATGGTTAGGCTTAGGGTACGGCTTAGGGTACGGGTTCGGGGAGGGGTTCGGGTACAACGTAGGGTATGTGTTAGGGTTAGGGTTAGGGTTAGTGTTAAGGTTAGGGCTCGGTTTAGGGTACGGGTTAGGATTAGGGTACGTGTTAGGGTTAGGGTAGGGGTTAGAGTTAGGGTACGCGTTAGGGTTAGGGTAGTTATTAAACCTATCCCACTCTCTAGATACCCCTTAGCACGTAAAGGAATATTATTTGGGGGTCCAGCCATGGAGAAGAGTTTAGACACTAGGATAAGATAAGGAACACACCCATTATAAAGAAATCACATTAGGATTCCCTTTTTAAGCTGTTCCTTAAAACACTAGTGTTTAGGAAATCTATTGGAGGCAGAAGCAGTGAAGGGTAGCCTAGGGTTAGGGTTAGGCTTAGGGTTAGGCTTAGGGTACGGCTTAGGGTACGGGTTCAGGGAGGGGTGCGGGTACGGCGTAGGGTATGGGTTAGGGTTAGGGTTAGGGTTAGTGTTAGGGTTAGTGCTCGGTTTAGGGTACGGGTTAGGATTAGGGTACGTGTTAGGGTTAGGGTAGGGGTTAGGGTTAGGGTACGCGTTAGGGTTAGGGTAGTTATTAAACCTATCCCACTCTCTAGATACCCCTTAGCACGTAAAGGAATATTATTTGGGGGTCCAGCCATGGAGAAGAGTTTAGACACTAGGATAAATAAGGAACACACCCATTATAAAGAAATCACATTAGGATTCTCTTTTTAAGCTGTTCCTTAAAACACTACTGCTTAGGAAATCTATTGGAGGCAGAAGCAGTCAAGGGTAGCCTAGGGTTAGGGTTAGGCTTAGGGTTAGGGTTAGGGTACGGCTTAGGGTACGGGTTCGCGGAGGGGTTCGGTTACGGCGTAGGGTATGGGTTAGGGTTAGGGTTAGGGTTAGTGTTAGGGTTAGGGCTCGGTTTAGGGTACGGGTTAGGATTAGGGTACGTGTTAGGGTTAGGGTAGGGGTTAGGGTTAGGGTACGCGTTAGGGTTAGGGTAGTTAGTAAACCTATCCCACTCTCTAGATACCCCTTAGCACGTAAGGGAATATTATTTGGGGGTCCAGCCATGGAGAAGAGTTTAGACATTAGGATAAGATAAGGAACACACCCATTATAAAGAAATCACATTAGGATTCTCTTTTTAAGCTGTTCCTTAAAGCACTAGTGCTTAGGAAATCTATTGGAGGCAGAAGCAGTCAAGGGTAGCCTAGGGTTAGGGTTAGGCTTAGGGTTAGGGTTAGGGTACGGCTTAGGGTACGGTTTCGGGGAGGGGTTCGTGTACGGCGTAGGGTATGGGTTAGGGTTAGGGTTAGGGTTAGTGTTAGGGTTAGGGCTCGGTTTAGGGTACGGGTTCGGATTAGGGTACGTGTTAGGGTTAGGGTAGGGGTTACGGTTAGGGTACGCGTTAGGTTTAGGTTAGTTATTAAACCTATCGCACTGTCTAGATACCCCTTAGCACGTAAAGGAATATTATTTGGGGGTCCAGCCATGGAGAAGAGTCTAGACACTAGGATAAGATAAGGAACACACCCATTATAAAGAAATCACATTAGGATTCTCTTTTTAAGCTGTTCCTTAAAACACTAGTGCTTAGGAAATCTATTGGAGGCAGAAGCAGTCAAGGGAAGCCTAGGGTTAGGATTAGGCTGAGGGTTAGGCTTAGGGTACGGCTTAGGGTACGGGTTCGGGGAGGGGTTCGGGTACAGCGTAGGGTATGTGTTAGGGTTAGGGTTAGGGTTAGTGTTAAGGTTAGGGCTCGGTTTAGGGTACGGGTTAGGATTAGGGTACGTGTTAGGGTTAGGGTAGGGGTTAGAGTTAGGGTACGCGTTAGGGTTAGGGTAGTTATTAAACCTATCCCACTCTCTAGATACCCCTTAGCACGTAAAGGAATATTATTTGGGGGTCCAGCCATGGAGAAGAGTTTAGACACTAGGATAAGATAAGGAACACACCCATTATAAAGAAATCACATTAGGATTCTATTTTTAAGCCGTTCCTTAAAACATTAGTGCTTAGGAAATCTATTGGAGGCAGAAACAGTCAAGGGTAGCCTTGGGTTAGGGTTAGGCTTAGGGTTAGGGTTACGGTATGGCTTAGGGTACGGGTTCGGGGAGGGGTTCGGGTACGGCATAGGGTATGGGTTAGGGTTAGGGTTAGGTTTAGTGTTAGGGTTAGGGCTCGGTTAAGGGAACGGGTTAGGATTAGGGTACGTGTTAGGGTTAGGGTAGGGGTTAGGGTTAGGGTACGCGTTAGGGTTACGGTAGTTATTAAACCTATCCCACTCTCCTGATACCCCTTAGCACGTAAAGTAATATTAGTTGGAGGTTCACCCGTGGAGAAGAGTTTAGACACTAGGATAAGATAAGGAACACACTTATTATAAAGAAATCACATTAGGATTCTCTTTTTAAGCTGTTCCTTAAAACACTAGTGCTTAGGATATCTATTGGAGGCAGAAGCAGTCAAGGGTAGCCTAAGGTTAGTGTTAGGCTTAGGGTTAGGGTTAGGGTACGGGTTAGTGTACAGGTTCGGGTTAGGGTTAGGGTTAGGGTTAGGGTTAGTGTTAGGGTTAGGGCTCGGTTTAGGGTACGGGTTAGGATTAGGGTACGTGTTAGGGTTAGGGTAGGGGTTAGGGTTAGGGTACGCGTTAGGGTTAGGGTAGTTATTAAACCTATCCCACTCTCTAGATACCCCTTAGCACGTAAAGGAATATTATTTGGGGGTCCAGCCATGGAGAAGAGTTTAGACACTAGGATAAGATAAGGAACACACCCATTATAAAGAAGTCACATTAGGATTCTATTTTTAAGCTGTTCCTTAAAACACTAGTGCTTAGGAAATCTATTGGAGGCAGAAGCAGTCAAGGGTAGCCTAGGTTTAGGGTTAGGCTTAGGGTTAGGCTTAGGGTACGGGTTCGGGGAGGGGTTCGGGTACGGCGTAGGGTATGTGTTAGGGTTAGGGTTAGGGTTATTGTTAGGGTTAGGGCTCGGTTTCGGGTACAGGTTAGGATTAGGGTACGTGTTAGGGTTAGGGTAGGGTTTAGGGTTAGGGTACGCTTTAGGGTTAGGGTAGTTATTAAACCTATCCCACTCTCTAGATACCCCTTAGCACGTAAAGGAATATTATTTGGGGGTCCAGCCATGGAGAAGATTTTAGACACTAGGATAAGATAAGGAACACACCTATTATAAAGAAATCACATTAGGATTCTCTTTTTAAGCTGTTCCTTAAAACACTAGTGCTTAGGAAATCTATTGGAGGCAGAAGCAGTCAAGGGTAGCCTAAGGTTAGGGTTAGGCTTAGGATTAGGGTTAGGGTACGGCTTAGTGTACAGGTTCGGGTTAGGGTTAGGGTTAGGGTTAGGGTTAGTGTTAGGGTTAGGGCTCGGTTTAGGGTACGGGTTAGGATTAGGGTACGTGTTAGGGTTAGGGTAGGGGTTAGGGTTAGGGTACGCGTTAGGATTAGGGTAGTTATTAAACCTATCCCACTCTCTAGATACCCCTTAGCACATAAAGGAATATTATTTGGGGGTCCAGCCATGGAGAAGAGTTTAGACACTAGGATAAGATAAGGAACACACCCATTATAAAGAAATCACATTAGGATTCTCTTTTTAAGCTGTTCCTTAAAACACTAGTGCTTAGGAAATCTATTGGAGGCAGAAGCAGTCAAGGGTAGCCTAGGGTTAGGGTTAGGCTTAGGGTTAGTCTTAGGGTACGGCTTAGGGTACGGGTTCGGGGAGGGGTTCGGGTACGGCGTAGGGTATGTGTTAGGGTTAGGGTTAGGGTTATTGTTAGGGTTAGGGCTCGGTTTAGGGTACGGGTTAGGATTAGGGTACGTGTTAGGGTTAGGGTAGGGGTTAGGGTTAGGGTACGCGTTAGGGTTAGGGTAGTTATTAAACCTATCCCACTCTCTAGATACCCCTTAGCACGTAAAGGAATATTATTTGAGGGTCCAGCCATGGAGAAGAGTTTAGACACTAGGATAAGATAAGGAACACACCCATTATAAAGAAATCACATTAGGATTCTCTTTTTAAGCTGTTCCTTAAAACACTAGTGCTTAGGAAATCTATTGGAGGCAGAAGCAGTCAAGGGTAGCCTAGGGTTAGGGTTAGGCTTAGGGTTAGGCTTAGGGTACGGCTTAGGGTACGGGTACGGGGAGGGGTTCGGGTACGGCGTAGGGTATGGGTTAGGGTTAGGGTTAGGTTTAGTTTTAGCTTTAGGGCTCGGTTTAGGGTACGGGTTAGGATTAGGGTACGTGTTAGGGTTAGGGTAGGGGTTAGGGTTAGGGTACGCGTTAGGGTTAGGGTAGTTAGTAAACCTATCCCACTCTCTAGATACCCCTTAGCACGTAAAGGAATATTATTTGGGTGTCCAGCCACGGAGAAGAGTTTAGACACTAGGATAAGATAAGGAACACACCCATTATAAAGAAATCACATTAGGTTTCTATTTTTAAGCTGTTCCTTAAAACACTAGTGCTTAGGAAATCTATTGGAGGCAGAAGCAGTCAAGGGTAGCCTAGGGTTAGGGTTAGGCTTAGGGTTAGGCTTAGGGTATGGCTTAGGGTACGGGTTCGGGGAGGGGTTCGGGTACGGCGTAGGGTATGTGTTAGGGTTAGGGTTAGGGTTAGTGTTAGGGTTAGGGCTCGGTTTAGGGTACAGATTAGGATTAGGGTACGTGTTAGGGTTAGGGTAGGGTTTAGGGTTAGGGTACGCGTTAGGGTTAGGGTAGTTATTAAACCTATCCCACTCTCTAGATACTCCTTAGCACGTAAAGGAATATTATTTGGGGGTCCAGCCATGGAGAAGAGTTTAGACACTAGGATAAGATAAGGAACACACCCATTATAAAGAAATCACATAAGGATTCTCTTTTTAAGCTGTTCCTTAAAACTCTAGTGCTTAGGAAATCTATTGGAGGCAGAAACAGTCAAGGGTAGCTTAGGGATAGGGTTAGGCTTAGGGTTAGGGTTACGGTACGGCTTAGGATACGGGTTCGGGGAGGGTTTCGGGTACGGCATAGGGTATGGGTTAGGGTTAGGGTTAGGTTTAGTGTTAGGTTTAGGGCTCGGTTAAGGTAACGGGTTAGGATTAGGGTACGTGTTAGGGTTAGGGTAGGGGTTAGGGTTAGGGTACGCGTTAGGGTTAGGCTAGTTATTAAACCTATCCCACTCTCTAGATACCCCTTAGCACGTAAAGGAATATTAGTTGGAGGTCCACCCGTGGAGAAGAGTTTAGACACTAGGATAAGATAAGGAACACACCTATTATAAAGAAATCACATTAGGATTCTCTTTTTAAGCTGTTCCTTAAAACACTAGTGCTTAGGAAATCTATTGGAGGCAGAAGCAGTCAAGGGTAGCCTAAGGTTAGGGTTAGGCTTAGGGTTAGGGTTAGGGTACGGCTTAGTGTACGGGTTCGGGTTAGGGTTAGGGTTAGGGTTAGGGTTAGGGTACGGCTTAGGGTACAGGTTCGGGGAGGGGTTCGGATACGGCGTAGGGTATGTGTTAGGGTTAGGGTTAGGGTTAGTGCTCGGTTTAGGGTACGGGTTAAGATTAGGGTACGTGTTAGGGTTAGGGTAGGGTTTAGGTTTAGGGTACGCGTTAGGGTTAGGGTAGTTATGAAACCTATCCCACACTCTAGATACCCCTTAGCACGTAAAGGAATATTATTTGGGGTTCCAGCCATGGAGTAGAGTTTAGACACAAGGATAAGATAAGGAACACACCCATTATAAAGAAATCACATTAGGATTCCCTTTTTAAGCCATTCCTTAAAACACTAGTGCTTAGGAAATCTATTGGAGGCAGAAACAGTCAAGGGTAGCCTAGGGTTAGGGTTAGGCTTAGGGTTAGGGTTACGGTACGGCTTAGGGTACGGGTTCGGGGAGGGGTTCGGGTACGGCGTAGGGTATGGGTTAGGGTTAGGGTTAGGTTTAGTGTTAGGGTTAGGGCTCGGTTTAGGGTACGGGTTAGGATTAGGGTACGTGTTAGGGTTAGGGTAGGGGTTAGGGTTAGGGAATGCGTTAGGGTTAGGGTAGTTATTAAACCTATCCCACTCTCTAGATACCCCTTAGCACGTAAAGGAATATTAGTTGGAGGTCCAGCCGTGGAGAAGAGTTTAGAGACTAGGATAAGATAAGGAACACACCTATTATAAAGAAATCACATTAGGATTCTCTTTTTAAGCTGTTCCTTAAAACACTAGTGCTTAGGAAATCTATTGGAGGCAGAAGCAGTCAAGGGTAGCCTAAGGTTAGGGTTAGGCTTAGGGTTAGGCTTAGGGTACGGCTTAGGTTACGGGTTCCGGGAGGTGTTCGGGTACGGCGTAGGGTATGGGTTAGGGTTAGGGTTAGGTTTAGTTTTAGCTTTAGGGCTCGATTTAGGGTACGGTTTAGGGTTAGGGTTAGGGTTAGGGTTAGGGTTAGGGTTAGGGTTAGGGTTAGGGCTCGGCTTAGGGTACGGGTTCGGATTAGGGTACGTGTTAGGGTTAGGGTAGGGGTTAGGGTTAGGGTACGCGTTAGGGTTAGGGTAGTTATTAAACCTATCGCACTGTCTAGATACCCCTTAGCACGTAAAGGAATATTATTTGGGGGTCCAGCCATGGAGAAGAGTCTAGACACTAGGATAAGATAAGGAACACACCCATTATAAAGAAATCACATTAGGATTCTCTTTTTAAGCTGTTCCTTAAAACACTAGTGCTTAGGAAATCTATTGGAGGCAGAAGCAGTCAAGGGAAGCCTAGGGTTAGGATTAGGCTGAGGGTTAGGCTTAGGGTACGGCTTAGGGTACGGGTTCGGGGAGGGGTTCGGGTACAGCGTAGGGTATGTGTTAGGGTTAGGGTTAGGGTTAGTGTTAAGGTTAGGGCTCGGTTTAGGGTACGGGTTAGGATTAGGGTACGTGTTAGGGTTAGGGTAGGGGTTAGAGTTAGGGTACGCGTTAGGGTTAGGGTAGTTATTAAACCTATCCCACTCTCTAGATACCCCTTAGCACGTAAAGGAATATTATTTGGGGGTCCAGCCATGGAGAAGAGTTTAGACACTAGGATAAGATAAGGAACACACCCATTATAAAGAAATCACATTAGGATTCTATTTTTAAGCCGTTCCTTAAAACATTAGTGCTTAGTAAATCTATTGGAGGCAGAAACAGTCAAGGGTAGCCTTGGGTTAGGGTTAGGCTTAGGGTTAGGGTTACGGTATGGCTTAGGGTACGGGTTCGGGGAGGGGTTCGGGTATGGCATAGGGTATGGGTTAGGGTTAGGGTTAGGTTTAGTGTTAGGGTTAGGGCTCGGTTAAGGGAACGGGTTAGGATTAGGGTACGTGTTAGGGTTAGGGTAGGGGTTAGGGTTAGGGTACGCGTTAGGGTTACGGTAGTTATTAAACCTATCCCACTCTCCTGATACCCCTTAGCACGTAAAGGAATATTAGTTGGAGGTCCACCCGTGGAGAAGAGTTTAGACACTAGGATAAGATAAGGAACACACTTATTATAAAGAAATCACATTAGGATTCTCTTTTTAAGCTGTTCCTTAAAACACTAGTGCTTAGGATATCTATTGGAGGCAGAAGCAGTCAAGGGTAGCCTAAGGTTAGTGTTAGGCTTAGGGTTAGGGTTAGGGTACGGGTTAGTGTACAGGTTCGGGTTAGGGTTAGGGTTAGGGTTAGGGTTAGTGTTAGGGTCAGGGCTCGGTTTAGGGTACAGGTTAGGATTAGGGTACGTGTTAGGGTTAGGGTAGGGGTTAGGGTTAGGGTACGCGTTAGGGTTAGGGTAGTTATTAAACCTATCCCACTCTCTACATACCCCTTAGCACGTAAAGGAATATTATTTGGGCGTCCAGCCATGGAGAAGAGTTTAGACACTAGGATAAGATAAGGAACACACCCATTATAAAGAAATCACATTAGGATTCTCTTTTTAAGCTGTTCCTTAAAACACTAGTGCTTAGGAAATCTATTGGAGGCAGAAGCAGTCAAGGGTAGCCTAGGGTTAGGGTTAGGCTTAGGGTTAGTCTTAGGGTACGGCTTAGGGTACGGGTTCGGGGAGGGGTTCGGGTACGGCGTAGGGTATGTGTTAGGGTTAGGGTTAGGGTTATTGTTAGGGTTAGGGCTCGGTTTAGGGTACGGGTTAGGATTAGGGTACGTGTTAGGGTTAGGGTAGGGGTTAGGGTTAGGGTACGCGTTAGGGTTAGGGTAGTTATTAAACCTATCCCACTCTCTAGATACCCCTTAGCACGTAAAGGAATATTATTTGAGGGTCCAGCCATGGAGAAGAGTTTAGACACTAGGATAAGATAAGGAACACACCCATTATAAAGAAATCACATTAGGATTCTCTTTTTAAGCTGTTCCTTAAAACACTAGTGCTTAGGAAATCTATTGGAGGCAGAAGCAGTCAAGGGTAGCCTAGGGTTAGGGTTAGGCTTAGGGTTAGGCTTAGGGTACGGCTTAGGGTACGGGTACGGGGAGGGGTTCGGGTACGGCGTAGGGTATGGGTTAGGGTTAGGGTTAGGTTTAGTTTTAGCTTTAGGGCTCGGTTTAGGGTACGGGTTAGGATTAGGGTACGTGTTAGGGTTAGGGTAGGGGTTAGGGTTAGGGTACGCGTTAGGGTTAGGGTAGTTAGTAAACCTATCCCACTCTCTAGATACCCCTTAGCACGTAAAGGAATATTATTTGGGTGTCCAGCCACGGAGAAGAGTTTAGACACTAGGATAAGATAAGGAACACACCCATTATAAAGAAATCACATTAGGTTTCTATTTTTAAGCTGTTCCTTAAAACACTAGTGCTTAGGAAATCTATTGGAGGCAGAAGCAGTCAAGGGTAGCCTAGGGTTAGGGTTAGGCTTAGGGTTAGGCTTAGGGTATGGCTTAGGGTACGGGTTCGGGGAGGGGTTCGGGTACGGCGTAGGGTATGTGTTAGGGTTAGGGTTAGGGTTAGTGTTAGGGTTAGGGCTCGGTTTAGGGTACAGATTAGGATTAGGGTACGTGTTAGGGTTAGGGTAGGGTTTAGGGTTAGGGTACGCGTTAGGGTTAGGGTAGTTATTAAACCTATCCCACTCTCTAGATACTCCTTAGCACGTAAAGGAATATTATTTGGGGGTCCAGCCATGGAGAAGAGTTTAGACACTAGGATAAGATAAGGAACACACCCATTATAAAGAAATCACATAAGGATTCTCTTTTTAAGCTGTTCCTTAAAACTCTAGTGCTTAGGAAATCTATTGGAGGCAGAAACAGTCAAGGGTAGCTTAGGGATAGGGTTAGGCTTAGGGTTAGGGTTACGGTACGGCTTAGGATACGGGTTCGGGGAGGGTTTCGGGTACGGCATAGGGTATGGGTTAGGGTTAGGGTTAGGTTTAGTGTTAGGTTTAGGGCTCGGTTAAGGTAACGGGTTAGGATTAGGGTACGTGTTAGGGTTAGGGTAGGGGTTAGGGTTAGGGTACGCGTTAGGGTTAGGCTAGTTATTAAACCTATCCCACTCTCTAGATACCCCTTAGCACGTAAAGGAATATTAGTTGGAGGTCCACCCGTGGAGAAGAGTTTAGACACTAGGATAAGATAAGGAACACACCTATTATAAAGAAATCACATTAGGATTCTCTTTTTAAGCTGTTCCTTAAAACACTAGTGCTTAGGAAATCTATTGGAGGCAGAAGCAGTCAAGGGTAGCCTAAGGTTAGGGTTAGGCTTAGGGTTAGGGTTAGGGTACGGCTTAGTGTACGGGTTCGGGTTCGGGTTAGGGTTAGGGTTAGGGTTAGGGTACGGCTTAGGGTACGGGTTCGGGGAGGGGTTCGGATACGGCGTAGGGTATGTGTTAGGGTTAGGGTTAGGGTTAGTGCTCGGTTTAGGGTACGGGTTAAGATTAGGGTACGTGTTAGGGTTAGGGTAGGGTTTAGGTTTAGGGTACGCGTTAGGGTTAGGGTAGTTATTAAACCTATCCCACACTCTAGATACCCCTTAGCACGTAAAGGAATATTATTTGGGGTTCCAGCCATGGAGTAGAGTTTAGACACAAGGATAAGATAAGGAACACACCCATTATAAAGAAATCACATTAGGATTCCCTTTTTAAGCCATTCCTTAAAACACTAGTGCTTAGGAAATCTATTGGAGGCAGAAACAGTCAAGGGTAGCCTAGGGTTAGGGTTAGGCTTAGGGTTAGGGTTACGGTACGGCTTAGGGTACGGGTTCGGGGAGGGGTTCGGGTACGGCGTAGGGTATGGGTTAGGGTTAGGGTTAGGTTTAGTGTTAGGGTTAGGGCTCGGTTTAGGGTACGGGTTAGGATTAGGGTACGTGTTAGGGTTAGGGTAGGGGTTAGGGTTAGGGAATGCGTTAGGGTTAGGGTAGTTATTAAACCTATCCCACTCTCTAGATACCCCTTAGCACGTAAAGGAATATTAGTTGGAGGTCCAGCCGTGGAGAAGAGTTTAGACACTAGGATAAGATAAGGAACACACCTATTATAAAGAAATCACATTAGGATTCTCTTTTTAAGCTGTTCCTTAAAACACTAGTGCTTAGGAAATCTATTGGAGGCAGAAGCAGTCAAGGGTAGCCTAAGGTTAGGGTTAGGCTTAGGGTTAGGCTTAGGGTACGGCTTAGGTTCCGGGTTCCGGGAGGGGTTCGGGTACGGCGTAGGGTATGGGTTAGGGTTAGGGTTAGGTTTAGTTTTAGCTTTAGGGCTCGATTTAGGGTACGGTTTAGGGTTAGGGTTAGGGTTAGGGTTAGGGTTAGGGTTAGGGTTAGGGTTAGGGCTCGGTTTAGGGTACGGGTTCGGATTAGGGTACGTGTTAGGGTTAGGGTAGGGGTTAGGGTTAGGGTACGCGTTAGGGTTAGGGTAGTTATTAAACCTATCGCACTGTCTAGATACCCCTTAGCACGTAAAGGAATATTATTTGGGGGTCCAGCCATGGAGAAGAGTCTAGACACTAGGATAAGATAAGGAACACACCCATTATAAAGAAATCACATTAGGATTCTCTTTTTAAGCTGTTCCTTAAAACACTAGTGCTTAGGAAATCTATTGGAGGCAGAAGCAGTCAAGGGTAGCCTAGGGTTAGGGTTAGGCTGATGGTTAGGCTTAGGGTACGGCTTAGGGTACGGGTTCGGGGAGGGGTTCGGGTACAACGTAGGGTATGTGTTAGGGTTAGGGTTAGGGTTAGTGTTAAGGTTAGGGCTCGGTTTAGGGTACGGGTTAGGATTAGGGTACGTGTTAGGGTTAGGGTAGGGGTTAGAGTTAGGGTACGCGTTAGGGTTAGGGTAGTTATTAAACCTATCCCACTCTCTAGATACCCCTTAGCACGTAAAGGAATATTATTTGGGGGTCCAGCCATGGAGAAGAGTTTAGACACTAGGATAAGATAAGGAACACACCCATTATAAAGAAATCACATTAGGATTCCCTTTTTAAGCTGTTCCTTAAAACACTAGTGTTTAGGAAATCTATTGGAGGCAGAAGCAGTGAAGGGTAGCCTAGGGTTAGGGTTAGGCTTAGGGTTAGGCTTAGGGTACGGCTTAGGGTACGGGTTCGGGGAGGGGTGCGGGTACGGCGTAGGGTATGGGTTAGGGTTAGGGTTAGGGTTAGTGTTAGGGTTAGTGCTCGGTTTAGGGTACGGGTTAGGATTAGGGTACGTGTTAGGGTTAGGGTAGGGGTTAGGGTTAGGGTACGCGTTAGGGTTAGGGTAGTTATTAAACCTATCCCACTCTCTAGATACCCCTTAGCACGTAAAGGAATATTATTTGGGGGTCCAGCCATGGAGAAGAGTTTAGACACTAGGATAAGATAAGGAACACACCCATTATAAAGAAATCACATTAGGATTCTATTTTTAAGCCGTTCCTTAAAACATTAGTGCTTAGTAAATCTATTGGAGGCAGAAACAGTCAAGGGTAGCCTTGGGTTAGGGTTAGGCTTAGGGTTAGGGTTACGGTATGGCTTAGGGTACGGGTTCGGGGAGGGGTTCGGGTATGGCATAGGGTATGGGTTAGGGTTAGGGTTAGGTTTAGTGTTAGGGTTAGGGCTCGGTTAAGGGAACGGGTTAGGATTAGGGTACGTGTTAGGGTTAGGGTAGGGGTTAGGGTTAGGGTACGCGTTAGGGTTACGGTAGTTATTAAACCTATCCCACTCTCCTGATACCCCTTAGCACGTAAAGGAATATTAGTTGGAGGTCCACCCGTGGAGAAGAGTTTAGACACTAGGATAAGATAAGGAACACACTTATTATAAAGAAATCACATTAGGATTCTCTTTTTAAGCTGTTCCTTAAAACACTAGTGCTTAGGATATCTATTGGAGGCAGAAGCAGTCAAGGGTAGCCTAAGGTTAGTGTTAGGCTTAGGGTTAGGGTTAGGGTACGGGTTAGTGTACAGGTTCGGGTTAGGGTTAGGGTTAGGGTTAGGGTTAGTGTTAGGGTTAGGGCTCGGTTTAGGGTACAGGTTAGGATTAGGGTACGTGTTAGGGTTAGGGTAGGGGTTAGGGTTAGGGTACGCGTTAGGGTTAGGGTAGTTATTAAACCTATCCCACTCTCTACATACCCCTTAGCACGTAAAGGAATATTATTTGGGCGTCCAGCCATGGAGAAGAGTTTAGACACTAGGATAAGATAAGGAACACACCCATTATAAAGAAATCACATTAGGATTCTCTTTTTAAGCTGTTCCTTAAAACACTAGTGCTTAGGAAATCTATTGGAGGCAGAAGCAGTCAAGGGTAGCCTAGGGTTAGGGTTAGGCTTAGGGTTAGTCTTAGGGTACGGCTTAGGGTACGGGTTCGGGGAGGGGTTCGGGTACGGCGTAGGGTATGTGTTAGGGTTAGGGTTAGGGTTATTGTTAGGGTTAGGGCTCGGTTTAGGGTACGGGTTAGGATTAGGGTACGTGTTAGGGTTAGGGTAGGGGTTAGGGTTAGGGTACGCGTTAGGGTTAGGGTAGTTATTAAACCTATCCCACTCTCTAGATACCCCTTAGCACGTAAAGGAATATTATTTGAGGGTCCAGCCATGGAGAAGAGTTTAGACACTAGGATAAGATAAGGAACACACCCATTATAAAGAAATCACATTAGGATTCTCTTTTTAAGCTGTTCCTTAAAACACTAGTGCTTAGGAAATCTATTGGAGGCAGAAGCAGTCAAGGGTAGCCTAGGGTTAGGGTTAGGCTTAGGGTTAGGCTTAGGGTACGGCTTAGGGTACGGGTACGGGGAGGGGTTCGGGTACGGCGTAGGGTATGGGTTAGGGTTAGGGTTAGGTTTAGTTTTAGCTTTAGGGCTCGGTTTAGGGTACGGGTTAGGATTAGGGTACGTGTTAGGGTTAGGGTAGGGGTTAGGGTTAGGGTACGCGTTAGGGTTAGGGTAGTTAGTAAACCTATCCCACTCTCTAGATACCCCTTAGCACGTAAAGGAATATTATTTGGGTGTCCAGCCACGGAGAAGAGTTTAGACACTAGGATAAGATAAGGAACACACCCATTATAAAGAAATCACATTAGGTTTCTATTTTTAAGCTGTTCCTTAAAACACTAGTGCTTAGGAAATCTATTGGAGGCAGAAGCAGTCAAGGGTAGCCTAGGGTTAGGGTTAGGCTTAGGGTTAGGCTTAGGGTATGGCTTAGGGTACGGGTTCGGGGAGGGGTTCGGGTACGGCGTAGGGTATGTGTTAGGGTTAGGGTTAGGGTTAGTGTTAGGGTTAGGGCTCGGTTTAGGGTACAGATTAGGATTAGGGTACGTGTTAGGGTTAGGGTAGGGTTTAGGGTTAGGGTACGCGTTAGGGTTAGGGTAGTTATTAAACCTATCCCACTCTCTAGATACTCCTTAGCACGTAAAGGAATATTATTTGGGGGTCCAGCCATGGAGAAGAGTTTAGACACTAGGATAAGATAAGGAACACACCCATTATAAAGAAATCACATAAGGATTCTCTTTTTAAGCTGTTCCTTAAAACTCTAGTGCTTAGGAAATCTATTGGAGGCAGAAACAGTCAAGGGTAGCTTAGGGATAGGGTTAGGCTTAGGGTTAGGGTTACGGTACGGCTTAGGATACGGGTTCGGGGAGGGTTTCGGGTACGGCATAGGGTATGGGTTAGGGTTAGGGTTAGGTTTAGTGTTAGGTTTAGGGCTCGGTTAAGGTAACGGGTTAGGATTAGGGTACGTGTTAGGGTTAGGGTAGGGGTTAGGGTTAGGGTACGCGTTAGGGTTAGGCTAGTTATTAAACCTATCCCACTCTCTAGATACCCCTTAGCACGTAAAGGAATATTAGTTGGAGGTCCACCCGTGGAGAAGAGTTTAGACACTAGGATAAGATAAGGAACACACCTATTATAAAGAAATCACATTAGGATTCTCTTTTTAAGCTGTTCCTTAAAACACTAGTGCTTAGGAAATCTATTGGAGGCAGAAGCAGTCAAGGGTAGCCTAAGGTTAGGGTTAGGCTTAGGGTTAGGGTTAGGGTACGGCTTAGTGTACGGGTTCGGGTTCGGGTTAGGGTTAGGGTTAGGGTTAGGGTACGGCTTAGGGTACGGGTTCGGGGAGGGGTTCGGATACGGCGTAGGGTATGTGTTAGGGTTAGGGTTAGGGTTAGTGCTCGGTTTAGGGTACGGGTTAAGATTAGGGTACGTGTTAGGGTTAGGGTAGGGTTTAGGTTTAGGGTACGCGTTAGGGTTAGGGTAGTTATTAAACCTATCCCACACTCTAGATACCCCTTAGCACGTAAAGGAATATTATTTGGGGTTCCAGCCATGGAGTAGAGTTTAGACACAAGGATAAGATAAGGAACACACCCATTATAAAGAAATCACATTAGGATTCCCTTTTTAAGCCATTCCTTAAAACACTAGTGCTTAGGAAATCTATTGGAGGCAGAAACAGTCAAGGGTAGCCTAGGGTTAGGGTTAGGCTTAGGGTTAGGGTTACGGTACGGCTTAGGGTACGGGTTCGGGGAGGGGTTCGGGTACGGCGTAGGGTATGGGTTAGGGTTAGGGTTAGGGTTAGTGTTAGGGTTAGGGCTCGGTTTAGGGTACGGGTTCGGATTAGGGTACGTGTTAGGGTTAGGGTAGGGGTTACGGTTAGGGTACGCGTTAGGTTTAGGTTAGTTATTAAACCTATCGCACTGTCTAGATACCCCTTAGCACGTAAAGGAATATTATTTGGGGGTCCAGCCATGGAGAAGAGTCTAGACACTAGGATAAGATAAGGAACACACCCATTATAAAGAAATCACATTAGGATTCTCTTTTTAAGCTGTTCCTTAAAACACTAGTGCTTAGGAAATCTATTGGAGGCAGAAGCAGTCAAGGGAAGCCTAGGGTTAGGATTAGGCTGAGGGTTAGGCTTAGGGTACGGCTTAGGGTACGGGTTCGGGGAGGGGTTCGGGTACAGCGTAGGGTATGTGTTAGGGTTAGGGTTAGGGTTAGTGTTAAGGTTAGGGCTCGGTTTAGGGTACGGGTTAGGATTAGGGTACGTGTTAGGGTTAGGGTAGGGGTTAGAGTTAGGGTACGCGTTAGGGTTAGGGTAGTTATTAAACCTATCCCACTCTCTAGATACCCCTTAGCACGTAAAGGAATATTATTTGGGGGTCCAGCCATGGAGAAGAGTTTAGACACTAGGATAAGATAAGGAACACACCCATTATAAAGAAATCACATTAGGATTCTATTTTTAAGCCGTTCCTTAAAACATTAGTGCTTAGGAAATCTATTGGAGGCAGAAACAGTCAAGGGTAGCCTTGGGTTAGGGTTAGGCTTAGGGTTAGGGTTACGGTATGCCTTAGGGTACGGGTTCGGGGAGGGGTTCGGGTACGGCATAGGGTATGGGTTAGGGTTAGGGTTAGGTTTAGTGTTAGGGTTAGGGCTCGGTTAAGGGAACGGGTTAGGATTAGGGTACGTGTTAGGGTTAGGGTAGGGGTTAGGGTTAGGGTACGCGTTAGGGTTACGGTAGTTATTAAACCTATCCCACTCTCCTGATACCCCTTAGCACGTAAAGGAATATTAGTTGGTGGTCCACCCGTGGAGAAGAGTTTAGACACTAGGATAAGATAAGGAACACACTTATTATAAAGAAATCACATTAGGATTCTCTTTTTAAGCTGTTCCTTAAAACACTAGTGCTTAGGATATCTATTGGAGGCAGAAGCAGTCAAGGGTAGCCTAAGGTTAGTGTTAGGCTTAGGGTTAGGGTTAGGGTACGGGTTAGTGTACAGGTTCGGGTTAGGGTTAGGGTTAGGGTTAGGGTTAGTGTTAGGGTTAGGGCTCGGTTTAGGGTACGGGTTAGGATTAGGGTACGTGTTAGGGTTAGGGTAGGGGTTAGGGTTAGGGTACGCGTTAGGGTTAGGGTAGTTATTAAACCTATCCCACTCTCTAGATACCCCTTAGCACGTAAAGGAATATTATTTGGGGGTCCAGCCATGGAGAAGAGTTTAGACACTAGGATAAGATAAGGAACACACCCATTATAAAGAAGTCACATTAGGATTCTATTTTTAAGCTGTTCCTTAAAACACTAGTGCTTAGGAAATCTATTGGAGGCAGAAGCAGTCAAGGGTAGCCTAGGTTTAGGGTTAGGCTTAGGGTTAGGCTTAGGGTACGGGTTCGGGGAGGGGTTCGGGTACGGCGTAGGGTATGTGTTAGGGTTAGGGTTAGGGTTATTGTTAGGGTTAGGGCTCGGTTTCGGGTACAGGTTAGGATTAGGGTACGTGTTAGGGTTAGGGTAGGGTTTAGGGTTAGGGTACGCTTTAGGGTTAGGGTAGTTATTAAACCTATCCCACTCTCTAGATACCCCTTAGCACGTAAAGGAATATTTTTTGGGGGTCCAGCCATGGAGAAGATTTTAGACACTAGGATAAGATAAGGAACACACCTATTATAAAGAAATCACATTAGGATTCTCTTTTTAAGCTGTTCCTTAAAACACTAGTGCTTAGGAAATCTATTGGAGGCAGAAGCAGTCAAGGGTAGCCTAAGGTTAGGGTTAGGCTTAGGATTAGGGTTAGGGTACGGCTTAGTGTACAGGTTCGGGTTAGGGTTAGGGTTAGGGTTAGGGTTAGTGTTAGGGTTAGGGCTCGGTTTAGGGTACGGGTTAGGATTAGGGTACGTGTTAGGGTTAGGGTAGGGGTTAGGGTTAGGGTACGCGTTAGGGTTAGGGTAGTTATTAAACCTATCCCACTCTCTAGATACTCCTTAGCACGTAAAGGAATATTATTTGGGGGTCCAGCCATGGAGAAGAGTTTAGACACTAGGATAAGATAAGGAACACACCCATTATAAAGAAATCACATAAGGATTCTCTTTTTAAGCTGTTCCTTAAAACTCTAGTGCTTAGGAAATCTATTGGAGGCAGAAACAGTCAAGGGTAGCTTAGGGATAGGGTTAGGCTTAGGGTTAGGGTTACGGTACGGCTTAGGATACGGGTTCGGGGAGGGTTTCGGGTACGGCATAGGGTATGGGTTAGGGTTAGGGTTAGGTTTAGTGTTAGGTTTAGGGCTCGGTTAAGGTAACGGGTTAGGATTAGGGTACGTGTTAGGGTTAGGGTAGGGGTTAGGGTTAGGGTACGCGTTAGGGTTAGGCTAGTTATTAAACCTATCCCACTCTCTAGATACCCCTTAGCACGTAAAGGAATATTAGTTGGAGGTCCACCTGTGGAGAAGAGTTTAGACACTAGGATAAGATAAGGAACACACCTATTATAAAGAAATCACATTAGGATTCTCTTTTTAAGCTGTTCCTTAAAACACTAGTGCTTAGGAAATCTATTGGAGGCAGAAGCAGTCAAGGGTAGCCTAAGGTTAGGGTTAGGCTTAGGGTTAGGGTTAGGGTACGGCTTAGTGTACGGGTTCGGGTTAGGGTTAGGGTTAGGGTTAGGGTTAGGGTACGGCTTAGGGTACGGGTTCGGGGAGGGGTTCGGATACGGCGTAGGGTATGTGTTAGGGTTAGGGTTAGGGTTAGTGCTCGGTTTAGGGTACGGGTTAAGATTAGGGTACGTGTTAGGGTTAGGGTAGGGTTTAGGTTTAGGGTACGCGTTAGGGTTAGGGTAGTTATTAAACCTATCCCACACTCTAGATACCCCTTAGCACGTAAAGGAATATTATTTGGGGTTCCAGCCATGGAGTAGAGTTTAGACACAAGGATAAGATAAGGAACACACCCATTATAAAGAAATCACATTAGGATTCCCTTTTTAAGCCATTCCTTAAAACACTAGTGCTTAGGAAATCTATTGGAGGCAGAAACAGTCAAGGGTAGCCTAGGGTTAGGGTTAGGCTTAGGGTTAGGGTTACGGTACGGCTTAGGGTACGGGTTCGGGGAGGGGTTCGGGTACGGCGTAGGGTATGGGTTAGGGTTAGGGTTAGGTTTAGTGTTAGGGTTAGGGCTCGGTTTAGGGTACGGGTTAGGATTAGGGTACGTGTTAGGGTTAGGGTAGGGGTTAGGGTTAGGGAATGCGTTAGGGTTAGGGTAGTTATTAAACCTATCCCACTCTCTAGATACCGCTTAGCACGTAAAGGAATATTAGTTGGAGGTCCAGCCGTGGAGAAGAGTTTAGACACTAGGATAAGATAAGGAACACACCTATTATAAAGAAATCACATTAGGATTCTCTTTTTAAGCTGTTCCTTAAAACACTAGTGCTTAGGAAATCTATTGGAGGCAGAAGCAGTCAAGGGTAGCCTAAGGTTAGGGTTAGGCTTAGGGTTAGGCTTAGGGTACGGCTTAGGTTCCGGGTTCCGGGAGGGGTTCGGGTACGGCGTAGGGTATGGGTTAGGGTTAGGGTTAGGTTTAGTTTTAGCTTTAGGGCTCGATTTAGGGTACGGTTTAGGGTTAGGGTTAGGGTTAGGGTTAGGGTTAGGGTTAGGGTTAGGGTTAGGGCTCGGTTTAGGGTACGGGTTCGGATTAGGGTACGTGTTAGGGTTAGGGTAGGGGTTAGGGTTAGGGTACGCGTTAGGGTTAGGGTAGTTATTAAACCTATCGCACTGTCTAGATACCCCTTAGCACGTAAAGGAATATTATTTGTGGGTCCAGCCATGGAGAAGAGTCTAGACACTAGGATAAGATAAGGAACACACCCATTATAAAGAAATCACATTAGGATTCTCTTTTTAAGCTGTTCCTTAAAACACTAGTGCTTAGGAAATCTATTGGAGGCAGAAGCAGTCAAGGGTAGCCTAGGGTTAGGGTTAGGCTGATGGTTAGGCTTAGGGTACGGCTTAGGGTACGGGTTCGGGGAGGGGTTCGGGTACAACGTAGGGTATGTGTTAGGGTTAGGGTTAGGGTTAGTGTTAAGGTTAGGGCTCGGTTTAGGGTACGGGTTAGGATTAGGGTACGTGTTAGGGTTAGGGTAGGGGTTAGAGTTAGGGCACGCGTTAGGGTTAGGGTAGTTATTAAACCTATCCCACTCTCTAGATACCCCTTAGCACGTAAAGGAATATTATTTGGGGGTCCAGCCATGGAGAAGAGTTTAGACACTAGGATAAGATAAGGAACACACCCATTATAAAGAAATCACATTAGGATTCCCTTTTTAAGCTGTTCCTTAAAACACTAGTGTTTAGGAAATCTATTGGAGGCAGAAGCAGTGAAGGGTAGCCTAGGGTTAGGGTTAGGCTTAGGGTTAGGCTTAGGGTACGGCTTAGGGTACGGGTTCGGGGAGGGGTGCGGGTACGGCGTAGGGTATGGGTTAGGGTTAGGGTTAGGGTTAGTGTTAGGGTTAGTGCTCGGTTTAGGGTACGGGTTAGGATTAGGGTACGTGTTAGGGTTAGGGTAGGGGTTAGGGTTAGGGTACGCGTTAGGGTTAGGGTAGTTATTAAACCTATCCCACTCTCTAGATACCCCTTAGCACGTAAAGGAATATTATTTGGGGGTCCAGCCATGGAGAAGAGTTTAGACACTAGGATAAATAAGGAACACACCCATTATAAAGAAATCACATTAGGATTCTCTTTTTAAGCTGTTCCTTAAAACACTACTGCTTAGGAAATCTATTGGAGGCAGAAGCAGTCAAGGGTAGCCTAGGGTTAGGGTTAGGCTTAGGGTTAGGGTTAGTGTACGGCTTAGGGTACGGGTTCGCGGAGGGGTTCGGTTACGGCGTAGGGTATGGGTTAGGGTTAGGGTTAGGGTTAGTGTTAGGGTTAGGGCTCGGTTTAGGGTACGGGTTAGGATTAGGGTACGTGTTAGGGTTAGGGTAGGGGTTAGGGTTAGGGTACGCGTTAGGGTTAGGGTAGTTAGTAAACCTATCCCACTCTCTAGATACCCCTTAGCACGTAAGGGAATATTATTTGGGGGTCCAGCCATGGAGAAGAGTTTAGACATTAGGATAAGATAAGGAACACACACATTATAAAGAAATCACATTAGGATTCTCTTTTTAAGCTGTTCCTTAAAGCACTAGTGCTTAGGAAATCTATTGGAGGCAGAAGCAGTCAAGGGTAGCCTAGGGTTAGGGTTAGGCTTAGGGTTAGGGTTAGGGTACGGCTTAGGGTACGGTTTCGGGGAGGGGTTCGTGTACGGCGTAGGGTATGGGTTAGGGTTAGGGTTAGGGTTAGTGTTAGGGTTAGGGCTCGGTTTAGGGTACGGGTTCGGATTAGGGTACGTGTTAGGGTTAGGGTAGGGGTTACGGTTAGGGTACGCGTTAGGTTTAGGTTAGTTATTAAACCTATCGCACTGTCTAGATACCCCTTAGCACGTAAAGGAATATTATTTGGGGGTCCAGCCATGGAGAAGAGTCTAGACACTAGGATAAGATAAGGAACACACCCATTATAAAGAAATCACATTAGGATTCTCTTTTTAAGCTGTTCCTTAAAACACTAGTGCTTAGGAAATCTATTGGAGGCAGAAGCAGTCAAGGGAAGCCTAGGGTTAGGATTAGGCTGAGGGTTAGGCTTAGGGTACGGCTTAGGGTACGGGTTCGGGGAGGGGTTCGGGTACAGCGTAGGGTATGTGTTAGGGTTAGGGTTAGGGTTAGTGTTAAGGTTAGGGCTCGGTTTAGGGTACGGGTTAGGATTAGGGTACGTGTTAGGGTTAGGGTAGGGGTTAGAGTTAGGGTACGCGTTAGGGTTAGGGTAGTTATTAAACCTATCCCACTCTCTAGATACCCCTTAGCACGTAAAGGAATATTATTTGGGGGTCCAGCCATGGAGAAGAGTTTAGACACTAGGATAAGATAAGGAACACACCCATTATAAAGAAATCACATTAGGATTCTATTTTTAAGCCGTTCCTTAAAACATTAGTGCTTAGGAAATCTATTGGAGGCAGAAACAGTCAAGGGTAGCCTTGGGTTAGGGTTAGGCTTAGGGTTAGGGTTACGGTATGCCTTAGGGTACGGGTTCGGGGAGGGGTTCGGGTACGGCATAGGGTATGGGTTAGGGTTAGGGTTAGGTTTAGTGTTAGGGTTAGGGCTCGGTTAAGGGAACGGGTTAGGATTAGGGTACGTGTTAGGGTTAGGGTAGGGGTTAGGGTTAGGGTACGCGTTAGGGTTACGGTAGTTATTAAACCTATCCCACTCTCCTGATACCCCTTAGCACGTAAAGGAATATTAGTTGGTGGTCCACCCGTGGAGAAGAGTTTAGACACTAGGATAAGATAAGGAACACACTTATTATAAAGAAATCACATTAGGATTCTCTTTTTAAGCTGTTCCTTAAAACACTAGTGCTTAGGATATCTATTGGAGGCAGAAGCAGTCAAGGGTAGCCTAAGGTTAGTGTTAGGCTTAGGGTTAGGGTTAGGGTACGGGTTAGTGTACAGGTTCGGGTTAGGGTTAGGGTTAGGGTTAGGGTTAGTGTTAGGGTTAGGGCTCGGTTTAGGGTACGGGTTAGGATTAGGGTACGTGTTAGGGTTAGGGTAGGGGTTAGGGTTAGGGTACGCGTTAGGGTTAGGGTAGTTATTAAACCTATCCCACTCTCTAGATACCCCTTAGCACGTAAAGGAATATTATTTGGGGGTCCAGCCATGGAGAAGAGTTTAGACACTAGGATAAGATAAGGAACACACCCATTATAAAGAAGTCACATTAGGATTCTATTTTTAAGCTGTTCCTTAAAACACTAGTGCTTAGGAAATCTATTGGAGGCAGAAGCAGTCAAGGGTAGCCTAGGTTTAGGGTTAGGCTTAGGGTTAGGCTTAGGGTACGGGTTCGGGGAGGGGTTCGGGTACGGCGTAGGGTATGTGTTAGGGTTAGGGTTAGGGTTATTGTTAGGGTTAGGGCTCGGTTTCGGGTACAGGTTAGGATTAGGGTACGTGTTAGGGTTAGGGTAGGGTTTAGGGTTAGGGTACGCTTTAGGGTTAGGGTAGTTATTAAACCTATCCCACTCTCTAGATACCCCTTAGCACGTAAAGGAATATTTTTTGGGGGTCCAGCCATGGAGAAGATTTTAGACACTAGGATAAGATAAGGAACACACCTATTATAAAGAAATCACATTAGGATTCTCTTTTTAAGCTGTTCCTTAAAACACTAGTGCTTAGGAAATCTATTGGAGGCAGAAGCAGTCAAGGGTAGCCTAAGGTTAGGGTTAGGCTTAGGATTAGGGTTAGGGTACGGCTTAGTGTACAGGTTCGGGTTAGGGTTAGGGTTAGGGTTAGGGTTAGTGTTAGGGTTAGGGCTCGGTTTAGGGTACGGGTTAGGATTAGGGTACGTGTTAGGGTTAGGGTAGGGGTTAGGGTTAGGGTACGCGTTAGGATTAGGGTAGTTATTAAACCTATCCCACTCTCTAGATACCCCTTAGCACATAAAGGAATATTATTTGGGGGTCCAGCCATGGAGAAGAGTTTAGACACTAGGATAAGATAAGGAACACACCCATTATAAAGAAATCACATTAGGATTCTCTTTTTAAGCTGTTCCTTAAAACACTAGTGCTTAGGAAATCTATTGGAGGCAGAAGCAGTCAAGGGTAGCCTAGTGTTAGGGTTAGGCTTAGGGTTAGGCTTAGGGTACGGCTTAGGGTACGGGTTCGGGGAGGGGTTCGGGTACGGCGTAGGGTATGGGTTAGGGTTAGAGTTAGGTTTAGTTTTAGCTTTAGGGCTCGATTTAGGGTACGGTTTTGGATTAGGGTACGTGTTAGGGTTAGGGTAGGGGTTAGGGTTAGGGTACGCGTTAGGGTTAGGGTAATTATTAAAACTATCCCACTCTCTAGATACCCCTTAGCACGTAAAGGAATATTATTTGGGGGTCCAGCCATGGAGAAGAGTTTAGACACAAGGATAAGATAAGGAACACACCCATTATAAAGAAATCACATTAGGATTCTCTTTTTAAGCCGTTCCTTAAAACACTAGTGCTTGGAAAATCTATTGGAGGCAGAAGCAGTCACGGGTAGCATAGGGTTAGCGTTAGGCTTAGCTTTAGGCTTAAGGTACGGCTTAGTGTACGGGTTCGGGGAGGGGTTCGGGTACGGCGTAGGGTATGGGTTAGGGTTAGGGTTAGGGTTAGTGTTAGGATTAGGGCTCGGTTTAGGGTATGGGTAAGGATTAGGATACGTGTTAGGGTTAGGGTAGGGGTTAGGGTTAGGGTACGCGTTAGGGTTAGGGTAGTTATTAAACCTATCCCACTCTCTACATACCCCTTAGCACGTAAAGGAATATTATTTGGGCGTCCAGCCATGGAGAAGAGTTTAGACACTAGGATAAGATAAGGAACACACCCATTATAAAGAAATCACATTAGGTTTCTATTTTTAAGCTGTTCCTTAAAACACTAGTGCTTAGGAAATCTATTGGAGGCAGAAGAAGTCAAGGGTAGCCTAGGGTTAGGGTTAGGCTTAGGGTTAGGCTTAGGGTATGGCTTAGGGTACGGGTTCGGGGAGGGGTTCGGGTACGGCGTAGGGTATGTGTTAGGGTTAGGGTTAGGGTTAGTGTTAGGGTTAGGGCTCGGTTTAGGGTACAGATTAGGATTAGGGTACGTGTTAGGGTTAGGTTAGGGTTTAGGGTTAGGGTACGCGTTAGGGTTAGGGTAGTTATTAAACCTATCCCACTCTCTAGATACTCCTTAGCACGTAAAGGAATATTATTTGGGGGTCCAGCCATGGAGAAGAGTTTAGACACTAGGATAAGATAAGGAACACACCCATTATAAAGAAATCACATAAGGATTCTCTTTTTAAGCTGTTCCTTAAAACTCTAGTGCTTAGGAAATCTATTGGAGGCAGAAACAGTCAAGGGTAGCTTAGGGATAGGGTTAGGCTTAGGGTTAGGGTTACGGTACGGCTTAGGATACGGGTTCGGGGAGGGTTTCGGGTACGGCATAGGGTATGGGTTAGGGTTAGGGTTAGGTTTAGTGTTAGGTTTAGGGCTCGGTTAAGGTAACGGGTTAGGATTAGGGTACGTGTTAGGGTTAGGGTAGGGGTTAGGGTTAGGGTACGCGTTAGGGTTAGGCTAGTTATTAAACCTATCCCACTCTCTAGATACCCCTTAGCACGTAAAGGAATATTAGTTGGAGGTCCACCTGTGGAGAAGAGTTTAGACACTAGGATAAGATAAGGAACACACCTATTATAAAGAAATCACATTAGGATTCTCTTTTTAAGCTGTTCCTTAAAACACTAGTGCTTAGGAAATCTATTGGAGGCAGAAGCAGTCAAGGGTAGCCTAAGGTTAGGGTTAGGCTTAGGGTTAGGGTTAGGGTACGGCTTAGTGTACGGGTTCGGGTTAGGGTTAGGGTTAGGGTTAGGGTTAGGGTACGGCTTAGGGTACGGGTTCGGGGAGGGGTTCGGATACGGCGTAGGGTATGTGTTAGGGTTAGGGTTAGGGTTAGTGCTCGGTTTAGGGTACGGGTTAAGATTAGGGTACGTGTTAGGGTTAGGGTAGGGTTTAGGTTTAGGGTACGCGTTAGGGTTAGGGTAGTTATTAAACCTATCCCACACTCTAGATACCCCTTAGCACGTAAAGGAATATTATTTGGGGTTCCAGCCATGGAGTAGAGTTTAGACACAAGGATAAGATAAGGAACACACCCATTATAAAGAAATCACATTAGGATTCCCTTTTTAAGCCATTCCTTAAAACACTAGTGCTTAGGAAATCTATTGGAGGCAGAAACAGTCAAGGGTAGCCTAGGGTTAGGGTTAGGCTTAGGGTTAGGGTTACGGTACGGGTTCGGGGAGGGGTTCGGGTACGGCGTAGGGTATGGGTTAGGGTTAGGGTTAGGTTTAGTGTTAGGGTTAGGGCTCGGTTTAGGGTACGGGTTAGGATTAGGGTACGTGTTAGGGTTAGGGTAGGGGTTAGGGTTAGGGAATGCGTTAGGGTTAGGGTAGTTATTAAACCTATCCCACTCTCTAGATACCCCTTAGCACGTAAAGGAATATTAGTTGGAGGTCCAGCCGTGGAGAAGAGTTTAGACACTAGGATAAGATAAGGAACACACCTATTATAAAGAAATCACATTAGGATTCTCTTTTTAAGCTGTTCCTTAAAACACTAGTGCTTAGGAAATCTATTGGAGGCAGAAGCAGTCAAGGGTAGCCTAAGGTTAGGGTTAGGCTTAGGGTTAGGCTTAGGGTACGGCTTAGGTTCCGGGTTCCGGGAGGGGTTCGGGTACGGCGTAGGGTATGGGTTAGGGTTAGGGTTAGGTTTAGTTTTAGCTTTAGGGCTCGATTTAGGGTACGGTTTAGGGTTAGGGTTAGGGTTAGGGTTAGGGTTAGGGTTAGGGTTAGGGTTAGGGCTCGGTTTAGGGTACGGGTTCGGATTAGGGTACGTGTTAGGGTTAGGGTAGGGGTTAGGGTTAGGGTACGCGTTAGGGTTAGGGTAGTTATTAAACCTATCGCACTGTCTAGATACCCCTTAGCACGTAAAGGAATATTATTTGGGGGTCCAGCCATGGAGAAGAGTCTAGACACTAGGATAAGATAAGGAACACACCCATTATAAAGAAATCACTTTAGGATTCTCTTTTTAAGCTGTTCCTTAAAACACTAGTGCTTAGGAAATCTATTGGAGGCAGAAGCAGTCAAGGGTAGCCTAGGGTTAGGGTTAGGCTGATGGTTAGGCTTAGGGTACGGCTTAGGGTACGGGTTCGGGGAGGGGTTCGGGTACAACGTAGGGTATGTGTTAGGGTTAGGGTTAGGGTTAGTGTTAAGGTTAGGGCTCGGTTTAGGGTACGGGTTAGGATTAGGGTACGTGTTAGGGTTAGGGTAGGGGTTAGAGTTAGGGCACGCGTTAGGGTTAGGGTAGTTATTAAACCTATCCCACTCTCTAGATACCCCTTAGCACGTAAAGGAATATTATTTGGGGGTCCAGCCATGGAGAAGAGTTTAGACACTAGGATAAGATAAGGAACACACCCATTATAAAGAAATCACATTAGGATTCCCTTTTTAAGCTGTTCCTTAAAACACTAGTGTTTAGGAAATCTATTGGAGGCAGAAGCAGTGAAGGGTAGCCTAGGGTTAGGGTTAGGCTTAGGGTTAGGCTTAGGGTACGGCTTAGGGTACGGGTTCGGGGAGGGGTGCGGGTACGGCGTAGGGTATGGGTTAGGGTTAGGGTTAGGGTTAGTGTTAGGGTTAGTGCTCGGTTTAGGGTACGGGTTAGGATTAGGGTACGTGTTAGGGTTAGGGTAGGGGTTAGGGTTAGGGTACGCGTTAGGGTTAGGGTAGTTATTAAACCTATCCCACTCTCTAGATACCCCTTAGCACGTAAAGGAATATTATTTGGGGGTCCAGCCATGGAGAAGAGTTTAGACACTAGGATAAATAAGGAACACACCCATTATAAAGAAATCACATTAGGATTCTCTTTTTAAGCTGTTCCTTAAAACACTACTGCTTAGGAAATCTATTGGAGGCAGAAGCAGTCAAGGGTAGCCTAGGGTTAGGGTTAGGCTTAGGGTTAGGGTTAGTGTACGGCTTAGGGTACGGGTTCGCGGAGGGGTTCGGTTACGGCGTAGGGTATGGGTTAGGGTTAGGGTTAGGGTTAGTGTTAGGGTTAGGGCTCGGTTTAGGGTACGGGTTAGGATTAGGGTACGTGTTAGGGTTAGGGTAGGGTTTAGGTTTAGGGTACGCGTTAGGGTTAGGGTAGTTATTAAACCTATCCCACACTCTAGATACCCCTTAGCACGTAAAGGAATATTATTTGGGGTTCCAGCCATGGAGTAGAGTTTAGACACAAGGATAAGATAAGGAACACACCCATTATAAAGAAATCACATTAGGATTCCCTTTTTAAGCCATTCCTTAAAACACTAGTGCTTAGGAAATCTATTGGAGGCAGAAACAGTCAAGGGTAGCCTAGGGTTAGGGTTAGGCTTAGGGTTAGGGTTACGGTACGGCTTAGGGTACGGGTTCGGGGAGGGGTTCGGGTACGGCGTAGGGTATGGGTTAGGGTTAGGGTTAGGTTTAGTGTTAGGGTTAGGGCTCGGTTTAGGGTACGGGTTAGGATTAGGGTACGTGTTAGGGTTAGGGTAGGGGTTAGGGTTAGGGAATGCGTTAGGGTTAGGGTAGTTATTAAACCTATCCCACTCTCTAGATACCCCTTAGCACGTAAAGGAATATTAGTTGGAGGTCCAGCCGTGGAGAAGAGTTTAGACACTAGGATAAGATAAGGAACACACCTATTATAAAGAAATCACATTAGGATTCTCTTTTTAAGCTGTTCCTTAAAACACTAGTGCTTAGGAAATCTATTGGAGGCAGAAGCAGTCAAGGGTAGCCTAAGGTTAGGGTTAGGCTTAGGGTTAGGCTTAGGGTACGGCTTAGGTTCCGGGTTCCGGGAGGGGTTCGGGTACGGCGTAGGGTATGGGTTAGGGTTAGGGTTAGGTTTAGTTTTAGCTTTAGGGCTCGATTTAGGGTACGGTTTAGGGTTAGGGTTAGGGTTAGGGTTAGGGTTAGGGTTAGGGTTAGGGTTAGGGCTCGGTTTAGGGTACGGGTTCGGATTAGGGTACGTGTTAGGGTTAGGGTAGGGGTTAGGGTTAGGGTACGCGTTAGGGTTAGGGTAGTTATTAAACCTATCGCACTGTCTAGATACCCCTTAGCACGTAAAGGAATATTATTTGGGGGTCCAGCCATGGAGAAGAGTCTAGACACTAGGATAAGATAAGGAACACACCCATTATAAAGAAATCACATTAGGATTCTCTTTTTAAGCTGTTCCTTAAAACACTAGTGCTTAGGAAATCTATTGGAGGCAGAAGCAGTCAAGGGTAGCCTAGGGTTAGGGTTAGGCTGATGGTTAGGCTTAGGGTACGGCTTAGGGTACGGGTTCGGGGAGGGGTTCGGGTACAACGTAGGGTATGTGTTAGGGTTAGGGTTAGGGTTAGTGTTAAGGTTAGGGCTCGGTTTAGGGTACGGGTTAGGATTAGGGTACGTGTTAGGGTTAGGGTAGGGGTTAGAGTTAGGGCACGCGTTAGGGTTAGGGTAGTTATTAAACCTATCCCACTCTCTAGATACCCCTTAGCACGTAAAGGAATATTATTTGGGGGTCCAGCCATGGAGAAGAGTTTAGACACTAGGATAAGATAAGGAACACACCCATTATAAAGAAATCACATTAGGATTCCCTTTTTAAGCTGTTCCTTAAAACACTAGTGTTTAGGAAATCTATTGGAGGCAGAAGCAGTGAAGGGTAGCCTAGGGTTAGGGTTAGGCTTAGGGTTAGGCTTAGGGTACGGCTTAGGGTACGGGTTCGGGGAGGGGTGCGGGTACGGCGTAGGGTATGGGTTAGGGTTAGGGTTAGGGTTAGTGTTAGGGTTAGTGCTCGGTTTAGGGTACGGGTTAGGATTAGGGTACGTGTTAGGGTTAGGGTAGGGGTTAGGGTTAGGGTACGCGTTAGGGTTAGGGTAGTTATTAAACCTATCCCACTCTCTAGATACCCCTTAGCACGTAAAGGAATATTATTTGGGGGTCCAGCCATGGAGAAGAGTTTAGACACTAGGATAAATAAGGAACACACCCATTATAAAGAAATCACATTAGGATTCTCTTTTTAAGCTGTTCCTTAAAACACTACTGCTTAGGAAATCTATTGGAGGCAGAAGCAGTCAAGGGTAGCCTAGGGTTAGGGTTAGGCTTAGGGTTAGGGTTAGTGTACGGCTTAGGGTACGGGTTCGCGGAGGGGTTCGGTTACGGCGTAGGGTATGGGTTAGGGTTAGGGTTAGGGTTAGTGTTAGGGTTAGGGCTCGGTTTAGGGTACGGGTTAGGATTAGGGTACGTGTTAGGGTTAGGGTAGGGGTTAGGGTTAGGGTACGCGTTAGGGTTAGGGTAGTTAGTAAACCTATCCCACTCTCTAGATACCCCTTAGCACGTAAGGGAATATTATTTGGGGGTCCAGCCATGGAGAAGAGTTTAGACATTAGGATAAGATAAGGAACACACACATTATAAAGAAATCACATTAGGATTCTCTTTTTAAGCTGTTCCTTAAAGCACTAGTGCTTAGGAAATCTATTGGAGGCAGAAGCAGTCAAGGGTAGCCTAGGGTTAGGGTTAGGCTTAGGGTTAGGGTTAGTGTACGGCTTAGGGTACGGGTTCGCGGAGGGGTTCGGTTACGGCGTAGGGTATGGGTTAGGGTTAGGGTTAGGGTTAGTGTTAGGGTTAGGGCTCGGTTTAGGGTACGGGTTAGGATTAGGGTACGTGTTAGGGTTAGGGTAGGGGTTAGGGTTAGGGTACGCGTTAGGGTTAGGGTAGTTAGTAAACCTATCCCACTCTCTAGATACCCCTTAGCACGTAAGGGAATATTATTTGGGGGTCCAGCCATGGAGAAGAGTTTAGACATTAGGATAAGATAAGGAACACACACATTATAAAGAAATCACATTAGGATTCTCTTTTTAAGCTGTTCATTAAAGCACTAGTGCTTAGGAAATCTATTGGAGGCAGAAGCAGTCAAGGGTAGCCTAGGGTTAGGGTTAGGCTTAGGGTTAGGGTTAGGGTACGGCTTAGGGTACGGTTTCGGGGAGGGGTTCGTGTACGGCGTAGGGTATGGGTTAGGGTTAGGGTTAGGGTTAGTGTTAGGGTTAGGGCTCGGTTTAGGGTACGGGTTCGGATTAGGGTACGTGTTAGGGTTAGGGTAGGGGTTACGGTTAGGGTACGCGTTAGGTTTAGGTTAGTTATTAAACCTATCGCACTGTCTAGATACCCCTTAGCACGTAAAGGAATATTATTTGGGGGTCCAGCCATGGAGAAGAGTCTAGACACTAGGATAAGATAAGGAACACACCCATTATAAAGAAATCACATTAGGATTCTCTTTTTAAGCTGTTCCTTAAAACACTAGTGCTTAGGAAATCTATTGGAGGCAGAAGCAGTCAAGGGAAGCCTAGGGTTAGGATTAGGCTGAGGGTTAGGCTTAGGGTACGGCTTAGGGTACGGGTTCGGGGAGGGGTTCGGGTACAGCGTAGGGTATGTGTTAGGGTTAGGGTTAGGGTTAGTGTTAAGGTTAGGGCTCGGTTTAGGGTACGGGTTAGGATTAGGGTACGTGTTAGGGTTAGGGTAGGGGTTAGAGTTAGGGTACGCGTTAGGGTTAGGGTAGTTATTAAACCTATCCCACTCTCTAGATACCCCTTAGCACGTAAAGGAATATTATTTGGGGGTCCAGCCATGGAGAAGAGTTTAGACACTAGGATAAGATAAGGAACACACCCATTATAAAGAAATCACATTAGGATTCTATTTTTAAGCCGTTCCTTAAAACATTAGTGCTTAGGAAATCTATTGGAGGCAGAAACAGTCAAGGGTAGCCTTGGGTTAGGGTTAGGCTTAGGGTTAGGGTTACGGTATGCCTTAGGGTACGGGTTCGGGGAGGGGTTCGGGTACGGCATAGGGTATGGGTTAGGGTTAGGGTTAGGTTTAGTGTTAGGGTTAGGGCTCGGTTAAGGGAACGGGTTAGGATTAGGGTACGTGTTAGGGTTAGGGTAGGGGTTAGGGTTAGGGTACGCGTTAGGGTTACGGTAGTTATTAAACCTATCCCACTCTCCTGATACCCCTTAGCACGTAAAGGAATATTAGTTGGAGGTCCACCCGTGGAGAAGAGTTTAGACACTAGGATAAGATAAGGAACACACCCATTATAAAGAAATCACTTTAGGATTCTCTTTTTAAGCTGTTCTTAAAACACTAGTGCTTAGGAAATCTATTGGAGGCAGAAGCAGTCAAGGGTAGCCTAGGTTTAGGGTTAGGCTTAGGGTTAGGCTTAGGGTACGGGTTCGGGGAGGGGTTCGGGTACGGCGTAGGGTATGTGTTAGGGTTAGGGTTAGGGTTATTGTTAGGGTTAGGGCTCGGTTTCGGGTACAGGTTAGGATTAGGGTACGTGTTAGGGTTAGGGTAGGGTTTAGGGTTAGGGTACGCTTTAGGGTTAGGGTAGTTATTAAACCTATCCCACTCTCTAGATACCCCTTAGCACGTAAAGGAATATTTTTTGGGGGTCCAGCCATGGAGAAGATTTTAGACACTAGGATAAGATAAGGAACACACCTATTATAAAGAAATCACATTAGGATTCTCTTTTTAAGCTGTTCCTTAAAACACTAGTGCTTAGGAAATCTATTGGAGGCAGAAGCAGTCAAGGGTAGCCTAAGGTTAGGGTTAGGCTTAGGATTAGGGTTAGGGTACGGCTTAGTGTACAGGTTCGGGTTAGGGTTAGGGTTAGGGTTAGGGTTAGTGTTAGGGTTAGGGCTCGGTTTAGGGTACGGGTTAGGATTAGGGTACGTGTTAGGGTTAGGGTAGGGGTTAGGGTTAGGGTACGCGTTAGGATTAGGGTAGTTATTAAACCTATCCCACTCTCTAGATACCCCTTAGCACATAAAGGAATATTATTTGGGGGTCCAGCCATGGAGAAGAGTTTAGACACTAGGATAAGATAAGGAACACACCCATTATAAAGAAATCACATTAGGATTCTCTTTTTAAGCTGTTCCTTAAAACACTAGTGCTTAGGAAATCTATTGGAGGCAGAAGCAGTCAAGGGTAGCCTAGTGTTAGGGTTAGGCTTAGGGTTAGGCTTAGGGTACGGCTTAGGGTACGGGTTCGGGGAGGGGTTCGGGTACGGCGTAGGGTATGGGTTAGGGTTAGAGTTAGGTTTAGTTTTAGCTTTAGGGCTCGATTTAGGGTACGGTTTTGGATTAGGGTACGTGTTAGGGTTAGGGTAGGGGTTAGGGTTAGGGTACGCGTTAGGGTTAGGGTAATTATTAAAACTATCCCACTCTCTAGATACCCCTTAGCACGTAAAGGAATATTATTTGGGGGTCCAGCCATGGAGAAGAGTTTAGACACAAGGATAAGATAAGGAACACACCCATTATAAAGAAATCACATTAGGATTCTCTTTTTAAGCCGTTCCTTAAAACACTAGTGCTTGGAAAATCTATTGGAGGCAGAAGCAGTCACGGGTAGCATAGGGTTAGCGTTAGGCTTAGCTTTAGGCTTAAGGTACGGCTTAGTGTACGGGTTCGGGGAGGGGTTCGGGTACGGCGTAGGGTATGGGTTAGGGTTAGGGTTAGGGTTAGTGTTAGGATTAGGGCTCGGTTTAGGGTATGGGTAAGGATTAGGATACGTGTTAGGGTTAGGGTAGGGGTTAGGGTTAGGGTACGCGTTAGGGTTAGGGTAGTTATTAAACCTATCCCACTCTCTACATACCCCTTAGCACGTAAAGGAATATTATTTGGGCGTCCAGCCATGGAGAAGAGTTTAGACACTAGGATAAGATAAGGAACACACCCATTATAAAGAAATCACATTAGGTTTCTATTTTTAAGCTGTTCCTTAAAACACTAGTGCTTAGGAAATCTATTGGAGGCAGAAGCAGTCAAGGGTAGCCTAGGGTTAGGGTTAGGCTTAGGGTTAGGCTTAGGGTATGGCTTAGGGTACGGGTTCGGGGAGGGGTTCGGGTACGGCGTAGGGTATGTGTTAGGGTTAGGGTTAGGGTTAGTGTTAGGGTTAGGGCTCGGTTTAGGGTACAGATTAGGATTAGGGTACGTGTTAGGGTTAGGTTAGGGTTTAGGGTTAGGGTACGCGTTAGGGTTAGGGTAGTTATTAAACCTATCCCACTCTCTAGATACTCCTTAGCACGTAAAGGAATATTATTTGGGGGTCCAGCCATGGAGAAGAGTTTAGACACTAGGATAAGATAAGGAACACACCCATTATAAAGAAATCACATAAGGATTCTCTTTTTAAGCTGTTCCTTAAAACTCTAGTGCTTAGGAAATCTATTGGAGGCAGAAACAGTCAAGGGTAGCTTAGGGATAGGGTTAGGCTTAGGGTTAGGGTTACGGTACGGCTTAGGATACGGGTTCGGGGAGGGTTTCGGGTACGGCATAGGGTATGGGTTAGGGTTAGGGTTAGGTTTAGTGTTAGGTTTAGGGCTCGGTTAAGGTAACGGGTTAGGATTAGGGTACGTGTTAGGGTTAGGGTAGGGGTTAGGGTTAGGGTACGCGTTAGGGTTAGGCTAGTTATTAAACCTATCCCACTCTCTAGATACCCCTTAGCACGTAAAGGAATATTAGTTGGAGGTCCACCCGTGGAGAAGAGTTTAGACACTAGGATAAGATAAGGAACACACCTATTATAAAGAAATCACATTAGGATTCTCTTTTTAAGCTGTTCCTTAAAACACTAGTGCTTAGGAAATCTATTGGAGGCAGAAGCAGTCAAGGGTAGCCTAAGGTTAGGGTTAGGCTTAGGGTTAGGGTTAGGGTACGGCTTAGTGTACGGGTTCGGGTTAGGGTTAGGGTTAGGGTTAGGGTTAGGGTACGGCTTAGGGTACGGGTTCGGGGAGGGGTTCGGATACGGCGTAGGGTATGTGTTAGGGTTAGGGTTAGGGTTAGTGCTCGGTTTAGGGTACGGGTTAAGATTAGGGTACGTGTTAGGGTTAGGGTAGGGTTTAGGTTTAGGGTACGCGTTAGGGTTAGGGTAGTTATTAAACCTATCCCACACTCTAGATACCCCTTAGCACGTAAAGGAATATTATTTGGGGTTCCAGCCATGGAGTAGAGTTTAGACACAAGGATAAGATAAGGAACACACCCATTATAAAGAAATCACATTAGGATTCCCTTTTTAAGCCATTCCTTAAAACACTAGTGCTTAGGAAATCTATTGGAGGCAGAAACAGTCAAGGGTAGCCTAGGGTTAGGGTTAGGCTTAGGGTTAGGGTTACGGTACGGCTTAGGGTACGGGTTCGGGGAGGGGTTCGGGTACGGCGTAGGGTATGGGTTAGGGTTAGGGTTAGGTTTAGTGTTAGGGTTAGGGCTCGGTTTAGGGTACGGGTTAGGATTAGGGTACGTGTTAGGGTTAGGGTAGGGGTTAGGGTTAGGGAATGCGTTAGGGTTAGGGTAGTTATTAAACCTATCCCACTCTCTAGATACCCCTTAGCACGTAAAGGAATATTAGTTGGAGGTCCAGCCGTGGAGAAGAGTTTAGAGACTAGGATAAGATAAGGAACACACCTATTATAAAGAAATCACATTAGGATTCTCTTTTTAAGCTGTTCCTTAAAACACTAGTGCTTAGGAAATCTATTGGAGGCAGAAGCAGTCAAGGGTAGCCTAAGGTTAGGGTTAGGCTTAGGGTTAGGCTTAGGGTACGGCTTAGGTTCCGGGTTCCGGGAGGTGTTCGGGTACGGCGTAGGGTATGGGTTAGGGTTAGGGTTAGGTTTAGTTTTAGCTTTAGGGCTCGATTTAGGGTACGGTTTAGGGTTAGGGTTAGGGTTAGGGTTAGGGTTAGGGTTAGGGTTAGGGTTAGGGCTCGGCTTAGGGTACGGGTTCGGATTAGGGTACGTGTTAGGGTTAGGGTAGGGGTTAGGGTTAGGGTACGCGTTAGGGTTAGGGTAGTTATTAAACCTATCGCACTGTCTAGATACCCCTTAGCACGTAAAGGAATATTATTTGGGGGTCCAGCCATGGAGAAGAGTCTAGACACTAGGATAAGATAAGGAACACACCCATTATAAAGAAATCACATTAGGATTCTCTTTTTAAGCTGTTCCTTAAAACACTAGTGCTTAGGAAATCTATTGGAGGCAGAAGCAGTCAAGGGAAGCCTAGGGTTAGGATTAGGCTGAGGGTTAGGCTTAGGGTACGGCTTAGGGTACGGGTTCGGGGAGGGGTTCGGGTACAGCGTAGGGTATGTGTTAGGGTTAGGGTTAGGGTTAGTGTTAAGGTTAGGGCTCGGTTTAGGGTACGGGTTAGGATTAGGGTACGTGTTAGGGTTAGGGTAGGGGTTAGAGTTAGGGTACGCGTTAGGGTTAGGGTAGTTATTAAACCTATCCCACTCTCTAGATACCCCTTAGCACGTAAAGGAATATTATTTGGGGGTCCAGCCATGGAGAAGAGTTTAGACACTAGGATAAGATAAGGAACACACCCATTATAAAGAAATCACATTAGGATTCTATTTTTAAGCCGTTCCTTAAAACATTAGTGCTTAGGAAATCTATTGGAGGCAGAAACAGTCAAGGGTAGCCTTGGGTTAGGGTTAGGCTTAGGGTTAGGGTTACGGTATGGCTTAGGGTACGGGTTCGGGGAGGGGTTCGGGTACGGCATAGGGTATGGGTTAGGGTTAGGGTTAGGTTTAGTGTTAGGGTTAGGGCTCGGTTAAGGGAACGGGTTAGGATTAGGGTACGTGTTAGGGTTAGGGTAGGGGTTAGGGTTAGGGTACGCGTTAGGGTTACGGTAGTTATTAAACCTATCCCACTCTCCTGATACCCCTTAGCACGTAAAGGAATATTAGTTGGAGGTCCACCCGTGGAGAAGAGTTTAGACACTAGGATAAGATAAGGAACACACTTATTATAAAGAAATCACATTAGGATTCTCTTTTTAAGCTGTTCCTTAAAACACTAGTGCTTAGGATATCTATTGGAGGCAGAAGCAGTCAAGGGTAGCCTAAGGTTAGTGTTAGGCTTAGGGTTAGGGTTAGGGTACGGGTTAGTGTACAGGTTCGGGTTAGGGTTAGGGTTAGGGTTAGGGTTAGTGTTAGGGTTAGGGCTCGGTTTAGGGTACAGGTTAGGATTAGGGTACGTGTTAGGGTTAGGGTAGGGGTTAGGGTTAGGGTACGCGTTAGGGTTAGGGTAGTTATTAAACCTATCCCACTCTCTACATACCCCTTAGCACGTAAAGGAATATTATTTGGGCGTCCAGCCATGGAGAAGAGTTTAGACACTAGGATAAGATAAGGAACACACCCATTATAAAGAAATCACATTAGGATTCTCTTTTTAAGCTGTTCCTTAAAACACTAGTGCTTAGGAAATCTATTGGAGGCAGAAGCAGTCAAGGGTAGCCTAGGGTTAGGGTTAGGCTTAGGGTTAGGCTTAGGGTACGGCTTAGGGTACGGGTACGGGGAGGGGTTCGGGTACGGCGTAGGGTATGGGTTAGGGTTAGGGTTAGGTTTAGTTTTAGCTTTAGGGCTCGGTTTAGGGTACGGGTTAGGATTAGGGTACGTGTTAGGGTTAGGGTAGGGGTTAGGGTTAGGGTACGCGTTAGGGTTAGGGTAGTTAGTAAACCTATCCCACTCTCTAGATACCCCTTAGCACGTAAAGGAATATTATTTGGGTGTCCAGCCACGGAGAAGAGTTTAGACACTAGGATAAGATAAGGAACACACCCATTATAAAGAAATCACATTAGGTTTCTATTTTTAAGCTGTTCCTTAAAACACTAGTGCTTAGGAAATCTATTGGAGGCAGAAGCAGTCAAGGGTAGCCTAGGGTTAGGGTTAGGCTTAGGGTTAGGCTTAGGGTATGGCTTAGGGTACGGGTTCGGGGAGGGGTTCGGGTACGGCGTAGGGTATGTGTTAGGGTTAGGGTTAGGGTTAGTGTTAGGGTTAGGGCTCGGTTTAGGGTACAGATTAGGATTAGGGTACGTGTTAGGGTTAGGGTAGGGTTTAGGGTTAGGGTACGCGTTAGGGTTAGGGTAGTTATTAAACCTATCCCACTCTCTAGATACTCCTTAGCACGTAAAGGAATATTATTTGGGGGTCCAGCCATGGAGAAGAGTTTAGACACTAGGATAAGATAAGGAACACACCCATTATAAAGAAATCACATAAGGATTCTCTTTTTAAGCTGTTCCTTAAAACTCTAGTGCTTAGGAAATCTATTGGAGGCAGAAACAGTCAAGGGTAGCTTAGGGATAGGGTTAGGCTTAGGGTTAGGGTTACGGTACGGCTTAGGATACGGGTTCGGGGAGGGTTTCGGGTACGGCATAGGGTATGGGTTAGGGTTAGGGTTAGGTTTAGTGTTAGGTTTAGGGCTCGGTTAAGGTAACGGGTTAGGATTAGGGTACGTGTTAGGGTTAGGGTAGGGGTTAGGGTTAGGGTACGCGTTAGGGTTAGGCTAGTTATTAAACCTATCCCACTCTCTAGATACCCCTTAGCACGTAAAGGAATATTAGTTGGAGGTCCACCCGTGGAGAAGAGTTTAGACACTAGGATAAGATAAGGAACACACCTATTATAAAGAAATCACATTAGGATTCTCTTTTTAAGCTGTTCCTTAAAACACTAGTGCTTAGGAAATCTATTGGAGGCAGAAGCAGTCAAGGGTAGCCTAAGGTTAGGGTTAGGCTTAGGGTTAGGGTTAGGGTACGGCTTAGTGTACGGGTTCGGGTTAGGGTTAGGGTTAGGGTTAGGGTTAGGGTACGGCTTAGGGTACGGGTTCGGGGAGGGGTTCGGATACGGCGTAGGGTATGTGTTAGGGTTAGGGTTAGGGTTAGTGCTCGGTTTAGGGTACGGGTTAAGATTAGGGTACGTGTTAGGGTTAGGGTAGGGTTTAGGTTTAGGGTACGCGTTAGGGTTAGGGTAGTTATTAAACCTATCCCACACTCTAGATACCCCTTAGCACGTAAAGGAATATTATTTGGGGTTCCAGCCATGGAGTAGAGTTTAGACACAAGGATAAGATAAGGAACACACCCATTATAAAGAAATCACATTAGGATTCCCTTTTTAAGCCATTCCTTAAAACACTAGTGCTTAGGAAATCTATTGGAGGCAGAAACAGTCAAGGGTAGCCTAGGGTTAGGGTTAGGCTTAGGGTTAGGGTTACGGTACGGCTTAGGGTACGGGTTCGGGGAGGGGTTCGGGTACGGCGTAGGGTATGGGTTAGGGTTAGGGTTAGGTTTAGTGTTAGGGTTAGGGCTCGGTTTAGGGTACGGGTTAGGATTAGGGTACGTGTTAGGGTTAGGGTAGGGGTTAGGGTTAGGGAATGCGTTAGGGTTAGGGTAGTTATTAAACCTATCCCACTCTCTAGATACCCCTTAGCACGTAAAGGAATATTAGTTGGAGGTCCAGCCGTGGAGAAGAGTTTAGACACTAGGATAAGATAAGGAACACACCTATTATAAAGAAATCACATTAGGATTCTCTTTTTAAGCTGTTCCTTAAAACACTAGTGCTTAGGAAATCTATTGGAGGCAGAAGCAGTCAAGGGTAGCCTAAGGTTAGGGTTAGGCTTAGGGTTAGGCTTAGGGTACGGCTTAGGTTCCGGGTTCCGGGAGGGGTTCGGGTACGGCGTAGGGTATGGGTTAGGGTTAGGGTTAGGTTTAGTTTTAGCTTTAGGGCTCGATTTAGGGTACGGTTTAGGGTTAGGGTTAGGGTTAGGGTTAGGGTTAGGGTTAGGGTTAGGGTTAGGGCTCGGTTTAGGGTACGGGTTCGGATTAGGGTACGTGTTAGGGTTAGGGTAGGGGTTAGGGTTAGGGTACGCGTTAGGGTTAGGGTAGTTATTAAACCTATCGCACTGTCTAGATACCCCTTAGCACGTAAAGGAATATTATTTGGGGGTCCAGCCATGGAGAAGAGTCTAGACACTAGGATAAGATAAGGAACACACCCATTATAAAGAAATCACATTAGGATTCTCTTTTTAAGCTGTTCCTTAAAACACTAGTGCTTAGGAAATCTATTGGAGGCAGAAGCAGTCAAGGGTAGCCTAGGGTTAGGGTTAGGCTGATGGTTAGGCTTAGGGTACGGCTTAGGGTACGGGTTCGGGGAGGGGTTCGGGTACGGCGTAGGGTATGGGTTAGGGTTAGAGTTAGGTTTAGTTTTAGCTTTAGGGCTCGATTTAGGGTACGGTTTTGGATTAGGGTACGTGTTAGGGTTAGGGTAGGGGTTAGGGTTAGGGTACGCGTTAGGGTTAGGGTAATTATTAAAACTATCCCACTCTCTAGATACCCCTTAGCACGTAAAGGAATATTATTTGGGGGTCCAGCCATGGAGAAGAGTTTAGACACAAGGATAAGATAAGGAACACACCCATTATAAAGAAATCACATTAGGATTCTCTTTTTAAGCCGTTCCTTAAAACACTAGTGCTTGGAAAATCTATTGGAGGCAGAAGCAGTCACGGGTAGCATAGGGTTAGCGTTAGGCTTAGCTTTAGGCTTAAGGTACGGCTTAGTGTACGGGTTCGGGGAGGGGTTCGGGTACGGCGTAGGGTATGGGTTAGGGTTAGGGTTAGGGTTAGTGTTAGGATTAGGGCTCGGTTTAGGGTATGGGTAAGGATTAGGATACGTGTTAGGGTTAGGGTAGGGGTTAGGGTTAGGGTACGCGTTAGGGTTAGGGTAGTTATTAAACCTATCCCACTCTCTACATACCCCTTAGCACGTAAAGCAATATTATTTGGGCGTCCAGCCATGGAGAAGAGTTTAGACACTAGGATAAGATAAGGAACACACCCATTATAAAGAAATCACATTAGGTTTCTATTTTTAAGCTGTTCCTTAAAACACTAGTGCTTAGGAAATCTATTGGAGGCAGAAGCAGTCAAGGGTAGCCTAGGGTTAGGGTTAGGCTTAGGGTTAGGCTTAGGGTATGGCTTAGGGTACGGGTTCGGGGAGGGGTTCGGGTACGGCGTAGGGTATGTGTTAGGGTTAGGGTTAGGGTTAGTGTTAGGGTTAGGGCTCGGTTTAGGGTACAGATTAGGATTAGGGTACGTGTTAGTGTTAGGGTAGGGGTTAGGGTTAGGGTACGTGTTAGGGTTAGGCTAGTTATTAAACCTATCCCACTCTCTAGATACCCCTTAGCACGTAAAGGAATATTAGTTGGAGGTCCACCTGTGGAGAAGAGTTTAGACACTAGGATAAGATAAGGAACACACCTATTATAAAGAAATCACATTAGGATTCTCTTTTTAAGCTGTTCCTTAAAACACTAGTGCTTAGGAAATCTATTGGAGGCAGAAGCAGTCAAGGGTAGCCTAAGGTTAGGGTTAGGCTTAGGGTTAGGGTTAGGGTACGGCTTAGTGTACGGGTTCGGGTTAGGGTTAGGGTTAGGGTTAGGGTTAGGGTACGGCTTAGGGTACGGGTTCGGGGAGGGGTTCGGATACGGCGTAGGGTATGTGTTAGGGTTAGGGTTAGGGTTAGTGCTCGGTTTAGGGTACGGGTTAAGATTAGGGTACGTGTTAGGGTTAGGGTAGGGTTTAGGTTTAGGGTACGCGTTAGGGTTAGGGTAGTTATTAAACCTATCCCACACTCTAGATACCCCTTAGCACGTAAAGGAATATTATTTGGGGTTCCAGCCATGGAGTAGAGTTTAGACACAAGGATAAGATAAGGAACACACCCATTATAAAGAAATCACATTAGGATTCCCTTTTTAAGCCATTCCTTAAAACACTAGTGCTTAGGAAATCTATTGGAGGCAGAAACAGTCAAGGGTAGCCTAGGGTTAGGGTTAGGCTTAGGGTTAGGGTTACGGTACGGCTTAGGGTACGGGTTCGGGGAGGGGTTCGGGTACGGCGTAGGGTATGGGTTAGGGTTAGGGTTAGGTTTAGTGTTAGGGTTAGGGCTCGGTTTAGGGTACGGGTTAGGATTAGGGTACGTGTTAGGGTTAGGGTAGGGGTTAGGGTTAGGGAATGCGTTAGGGTTAGGGTAGTTATTAAACCTATCCCACTCTCTAGATACCCCTTAGCACGTAAAGGAATATTAGTTGGAGGTCCAGCCGTGGAGAAGAGTTTAGACACTAGGATAAGATAAGGAACACACCTATTATAAAGAAATCACATTAGGATTCTCTTTTTAAGCTGTTCCTTAAAACACTAGTGCTTAGGAAATCTATTGGAGGCAGAAGCAGTCAAGGGTAGCCTAAGGTTAGGGTTAGGCTTAGGGTTAGGCTTAGGGTACGGCTTAGGTTCCGGGTTCCGGGAGGGGTTCGGGTACGGCGTAGGGTATGGGTTAGGGTTAGGGTTAGGTTTAGTTTTAGCTTTAGGGCTCGATTTAGGGTACGGTTTAGGGTTAGGGTTAGGGTTAGGGTTAGGGTTAGGGTTAGGGTTAGGGTTAGGGCTCGGTTTAGGGTACGGGTTCGGATTAGGGTACGTGTTAGGGTTAGGGTAGGGGTTAGGGTTAGGGTACGCGTTAGGGTTAGGGTAGTTATTAAACCTATCGCACTGTCTAGATACCCCTTAGCACGTAAAGGAATATTATTTGGGGGTCCAGCCATGGAGAAGAGTCTAGACACTAGGATAAGATAAGGAACACACCCATTATAAAGAAATCACATTAGGATTCTCTTTTTAAGCTGTTCCTTAAAACACTAGTGCTTAGGAAATCTATTGGAGGCAGAAGCAGTCAAGGGTAGCCTAGGGTTAGGGTTAGG